>NC_091476.1:61608513-61796474 GCF_036971445.1 Narcine bancroftii | reverse complement strand
TCATTCATCTGCCCCCACACGCAACCCACGTAGAGTCCCCCCGCGTCCAACACATCATCCACCAGAATTTTCTACACACGACAGGATCCCACCACCCTCTGACACATCTTCCCTGCCCCTCAGCCATCTGCCGTGATTCCCTCTTGCACTCATCCCTCCCCAACCATTGCCCCACCCAGGCACCTTCCCCTGTGGCCCGCAAGAGGGGCAACGCTTGCGCCCACACCTCCTCCCACACCATGG
The DNA here is from genome assembly GCF_036971445.1 of Narcine bancroftii. Lineage (NCBI taxonomy): Eukaryota > Metazoa > Chordata > Chondrichthyes > Torpediniformes > Narcinidae > Narcine > Narcine bancroftii. The sequence continues at coordinate 61,796,231 of NC_091476.1, read as the reverse complement.
TCCAGGGCCTCCCAAACAGGCCTTTCACGTGAAGCAACATTTGTACATCCAGAGGACTTATTTACTGCATCCGGTGCTCTCTCTGCAGCCTTCTCTACATCTGGGAGACCGGGAAATCATTTTGCCCAGCACACCTCTCCATCTGCAGCCACAGCGACCTCCCAGAGGCCAACAATTCCGGGTCACATTTCCCACATTCCCCACACCTGTCATTGGCCTTGTGTACAGTCCCACCCCTGTCCACCCGCAGATTGGAGGAACATTTTATTGACTGTCTGGGCCCCCCTCCAGCCAGAGGGCGTGAACATTGAGACTCCTTTCCACTAAACCTGTCACCTTTTCTCCCCCATTTTGGGCTTTTCCAGTTCTTTCACCACACATCCCACTGCTGTCCCCTCCCTCCCTTCTCCTCCTATCATCTCAAGCCCGAAACATCGGTTCTGTCTCTGACTTTTGCTACTATAAAAGGACACGGATTGACCTGCTGAGACTCTCCAGCATTTTGTGCTTTTTCTGTGTGTACAGAATTTTACGATTTACTCCTTACTAATCACAGAGCACCTGTGGCATCGGGATTACTTAAGATAGGATGGGAGTGGAAAGAAAATGTTTGAAAACCGCTGCTTGAGATGAACTTTTGTCTGTGTGTGCGTTAAGTCTGGGTGCGTGTTTTGCACTGGGGACTGGAGATCAGGTTGGACTTGTACAGACAGATGACAAGAGACTTGACAAGGAGCAGGAGACATAACGTGCATACTGTTATAGCATTTACGTCAGCACATCGCCTGTACCATGCTCTCTGTATGTGTGTATATCTCCGGGAACAATCCCTCCCCCTCTCCCACCCTCTCTCTCCCCACCCTCTGCTTAATTGGTTCTGCTGTTTGTTTTATTACAGCAAGGACTGCTGTACACACAGTCACTACTTTGCACTGGGAAAAAGAAATGCCCCCAACATTCCCCTCCCCCTGCCTTTAAATGCATGTTCCCTGGCAGTTTGATATTTTCCCCCTGAGGCAAGGCTCTATCTATTGCTCTCAATTTTTGTCTGTTAATCTCCATCTGGTCTCCTCTCAGCCTCTGATGCTCCAGAGAAAGTCTGTCCAACCTCTCCCCACAGCCTCTGATCCATTACCATCATCTTGACCAAAAGACCGCCATCATCCCGGGTTGGTTGTCCCCACTGCGCTGTGCATGGGTGTACCTCAGGGCTGAGTGCTCCACCCCACTACCACCCATGACTGTGGAGCCAGATTCAGATCAAACGGGGAAAGAAAATGGGTTTGCGGATGAGTCGGCATTCCGAGAGGAGGTTGGGCGGCTCAGAGAGTGGTGCGAGAGTAACAGCCTGAGCCTTAACATAGGCAAGGCAAAGGAGGTGCCGGTGGAGCTCCAGAGAACAGAGGTTGACCATTCTCCACTGCACTATCAGAGGTTCTGTGGTGGAGAGCATAACATTTCCTTGGTGTGCATATACAGGATGACCTAGCCTGGATCCATAGAACCTCATTAGTCAGGAAGGTGCAGCCACCCCGACGCTTCCTCAGGAGGGTTGGGGGGCAAGGCCATTGGTCACCAGCTTGACCACATCTTACAGGAGCACCATTGAGAGCGTCCCATCTGGCTGCACCATTGTGCAAAGCATTGGACCGGAAGACCATCAAAACGGCCGAGAAGATCACCTCTCCTCCATTGACCACAATTACCGGGAGCGTTTTGTTTCAATAGGGCTCAAAGAATTGTTGAGGACCCTTTCCATCCTGCACCCAGTATCTTTGACCCTCTACCATCAGGGAGGAGGTACAGGAGCATCAAAATCAGGGCCACCAGGCTTTTCCTCCACAGGCTCTGAGATTCATGAACAGTAACCGAGTAAATCACCCTATATTTATTTTAAATTTTACATTTATGGATATGTGGTTCTTGTGCACACTGTTTCATCAGGTTATATACATACAGTCAGGTGATCCCTTCTGTATCTTTTCCAAAGCCTCCACATCCTGTATTGGGTCAACCAGAATCGCACACAATATTCCAAATATTCCAAGTGCGGTCCGACCAGCTGCAACATGACTTTTCTAGCCCCATGCCCCAACTGGCACTACATGGCATCCTTACTCCCCCAAATTACTTGAGTCACACTTTCAAGGAGTGATGGACCAGAACCCTCTGTACATCAGTGCTTTACGAGTTCTCCCCCAACCCCACCCCCACCTGTATCTGGGTATGACCCCGTTCCTGTTCATCTATGCTCTCTACACTTCTACCTTTAATTCTTACCAACAATTTTAGACATTTCGGCCCCACAAACCCTTGCTGCCCAATTTAGTCCCCATTCACCTACATTTATGAAGGGTGGGAGCCCCCGGGGGCGGGGAGGGGAACCCACACAGTCACGGGGAGAACCTACAAACTCCTGACAGACAGCGCGGAATTCAAACCCAGGTCCGGTCCCAACCACTGGCGCTGTAACGGCACCCCTATGCCAACTGGGCAAGCCTTAACAAGCAGCACACCCTTTTCCTTCCCCAGTTCCCAACAAAGGGCTTTACTTCCAGTGGATGCTGCGCAGCCTGCAGAGTTGCCCCAGTGTGTTTGTGTTGCACTCATCCCCGGCGTCTGCATACTTTCCCGTTCAACTCCTTTAAGGGTTTCCCCTCACATTTGACATCTCAAAGTGCAAGACTTTGCCCTGAAAATCATTTCACTATCCTGAATGGTACTTTCTGCTGTGCAGTCATTACAGGGAAGTGATACATCTGGAACACCGATGACACCACGGTGGTTACCCTAACCACAAACGGCAACGAGGAAATGTACAGGAGGGAAATAGATCCCATCGTTGAATGGTGACACAATCACAACCTTGCACTCCATGTCAGCAAACCAAGGAGATGATCATGGACTTCAGGAGGGAGTCAGGGGGACACGACCCAGTCCTTGTTGAGGGCTCTGTAGTGGAGATGGTCAAGAACTTCAAATTCCTGGTTGTCAACATCTCCAAGGATCTGTTCCAGAGCCTCCATATTGATGCAATCAGAAAGAAGGCTCACCAGCGGCTAGTTTGTCTGAGGAGATTTGGGATGTCACTGAAGAATCTCGAAAACTCCTAAAGGTGGACTGTGGGGTGCATTCTGGCTGATTGCATCACTGCCTGGAACAGAGGCAACAACTCTCAGGACAAGAATAAACTCCAGGTTGTTAACTTGGCCTGCGAGATCACAGGGACCAGACTCCACTCCATCAAGGACATCGACATGAGGCAATACCTTAAAAAAGCAGCCTCTATCCTCAAAGGCCCCCACCACCCAGGCCAGGCCCTTTTCACTCTGCTCCCATTGGGGAAAGAGGTCCAGGAGCCTGACGACAAGCACAATGGCAGCTTCTTCCCCACTGCCCTCAGATTCCTGAATGATCAATGAACCACAGACTCTTTGTGCAGTAGATGGTTATAATCTACGAGGCTGCTGCAAGCCCCAAATTTCATGACATTAAATTCTGATTGGGATTCTGAGCTACGGAGAGAGGGCAGAGGAGATTTACCAAGATGTTGCCTGGATTGGAAAATATTTCTTGTGAGGGAAGGATAGCAGAGCTTGGACTTTTCTCCTTGGAGCGAAGAAGGATGAGAGGAGACTTGTTGGAGGTCTACAAGATTCTTAGAGGTATAGACTGGGTGGACGGCCAGCACCAGTTTCCCAGGGCAGGGATAGCAAATACCAGAGGACACAAAATGAAGGGAGGGAGGTTTAGGGGAGATGTCAGGGGGAAGGGTTTTTTTTTAAATTACACAGAAATTGTGGGTGCCTGGAATGCCTTGCTATGGATGGTGGTGGGTGGAGGCTGAAATATTAAGAGACTCTTAGACTGGTACATGGATGGAAGAAAACAGAGGGTTATGGGGTGGGGGAGGTTTAATACCTTTCTTAGTAGCAATATATAGGTCAGCACAACATCAAGGGCTGTAGGGCCTGTACTGTGCTGGGACCTCCTCGTTGATGCAATCACAACAAAGGCTCGCCAGCAGCTATACTTTGTGAGGAGTTTGAGGAGATTTCATCTGTCACCAAAGACTTGGAAACTTCTACAGCTGTACGGTGGAGAGCATATTCTGGCTGGTAGCCTCGCCACCTGGTTATCCACAGTGCACAGGACAGGAAAAGGCCCACAGAGAGCGATGAACTCCGCCAGCCCCGTCACGGCCACCAGTCTCCACTCCACCGAGGACATCTCCAAGAGGCCTAATCTCAAGAAAGGAGCCTCTATCCTCACCACCCAGGCCATGCCTTCCCCCTTCTTCATGGGGAAGGAGGTGCAGAAACCTGAAGACAGTGGCACAAGGATGGTGTCTTCCCCGCTGCCATCAGATTCCTGAATGGACAGTGAACCGCAGACACAACCTCACTTTTCCCCCCCTCTTCTTTTTCCACCAATTATTTATTTTTAAATATATTTTTACAGAAAGGTAATTTGTAGCAGTTTATGTACAACACGGCTGCCGCAAAACAACAGATTTTGTGACACACATTCATGACAATAAGCCCTTGGTGCCTCTCACTGGAACAGAGAGGAGGTGGAAAAATCTTGTGATGTGGCGCGAAAGTAACAACCAGAGTCTCAACGTGGGCAAGATGAAGGATATGATCGTGGAGGACCAGGGACAGCCACCCTCCACTACACATCAACAAGTCTGTAGTGGAGAGAGTGGAGAGCACCAAGTTCCTCAGAGTTCACTAAACTAGTGAACTATCGTGGACGCTCAACATCTCCTCACTTGTCAGGAAAGCGCAACAGCGACTGCACTTCCTGAGAAGACTGAAGTGGGCAAGGCTACCAGCCACCGTCATGTCAACCTTCCACAGGAGCTGTATTGAGAGCATCCTGGCCATCTGCAACACATTGTGGGGTATGGTTGCTGCAGAGAAATCAATCGGAGGTCAATCCACTGGACCATAAGAGCGGCAGAGAGGAGTCTCTCCCCACCCATTGACGTGATCTACCAGCATCACTTAAGGTCGCGCAAAAATCATCAAAGACCCCTTCCACCCCCGCATCTTTCAGCTGCTCCTGTTGGGGGAAGAGATACAGGAGGATCAGAGCCAGCACCACCAGGCTGAGGAACAGCTTCTTCCCACCCGACAGTGAGAACGCTGAACCACCAAAGGAACTGCTTGCACTAACTCACTGAGATTCTCATATTCATGAAACAATATTGATACATATGAATTCTTGTCCTACAAATGTATTGTTTGTCTGTATATGCATTACGCCTGGTTGTGTGTTGTAATGGAAGATTTAAACTGTGTTTCTTACTTTTGCAGCCTTTGCTTCTGCAAGGCTGTGAACCTGCTTGTTGCATATGAATTAGTAGACACACCTAAATTCCACCATGGGGCCCAGGATGCAGTTGAATCATAACCTAAATTTACACTATGGGGCCCAGGGATGCATATGAATCAGTAGACATTATCCAACTTCCACCATGAGCCCCAGAGATGCAGTTTTCTTTTGTTGGTCGCAGACTGTCAGGAGACCTTGAAGATAATTAAATAATTTGTTCAAAGAGATAAGATCTGATAAACAACTTTTGGGTAATATAAGCCATGGTCCCACTGCTGAAGTTTGAGACTCTCCAAGAGTTGGCAACATTTCTCAGCAAGAAGAAGAATGTCCCGGTCCGGGGAGGTGGAGAAGCTGCTACCGGCACCCAGACAACCTACTACAAGTGTGCAGTCGTTGCTTCACTTTGGCTGTTGGGACCAGTCCAGGCATTGATAAGTATAATTGGGAAGGACTTGCATATTGTATTCAGCTAGCTATTTAGTAATAAAGACTTGTATAAACTGAACTGTTCTCAGTGTGTGTGTGTCTATTTTCTTTTGGTAGCTCAAACACTGTGACCAATCTAAAACGAACAAAATGAGAGGTATAAGTGTTTACGTGTTTTGCGCAGAGGACTGGAGAGCACTGTTTAATCAGGTTGGACTTATACAATCGGATTACAATAAACTTCCACAACATGGTTTGCAAAGGGCACATCCAGCATTCAACCAAGAATATCACCCGATTGAAAATGAGTGGGCATCTTACAAGATGGGACAAGAAGTTGGGGAATCTTCACCCCTGTACTGATGGTAACAATCTCTCTCTCTCTCTTGCTCTCTCTCACAAATTGTCAATGAGATGAAGGGACCACAGTTGTTTACAATATATATCAATGACTTACATGTGGGAATAGATAGCAATATCTCAAAATTTGCAGATGACATGAAGTTGGGTAGTGGGGTTGGCTGTGTTGAGGACACTAGAAGGGTGCAGAGTGATTTGGACAAGTTGGGCGAGTGGTATTGCAGATGCAATACAATGTGGATAAGTGCGAGGTTATCCACTTTGGAGGTAAGAACAGGAAAGAGGACTATTATTATCTAAATGGTATCTGTTTAGGAAAAGGAGAGATGCAGCGAGACTTGGGTGTCGCTGTGAACCAAGCATTGAAAGTGGGCGTGCGGATGCAGCAGGTGGTGAGGAGAGCGAATGGTATGTTGGCGTTCATAGCAAGAGGATTTGAGTAGGGAGATCCTGCTCCAGCTGTACAGCGCCTTGATAAGCCCACACCTGGAGTACTGCATGCAGTTTTGGTCACCTTATCTGAGGAAGGACATCCTTGCCATGGAGGGGGTGCAGAGAAGGTTCAATAGACTGATACCAGGGATGGAAGGACTTGCATATGAAGAAAGGATGGATCGACTAGGCTTGTATTCTCTGGAATTTAGAAGATTGAGAGGGGATCTTATAGAAACATATAAAATTCTTAAAGGTTTACCTAGATGCAGGTAGGTTGTTTCGAATACTGGGAAAAACCAGAACCAGGGGTCACAGTTTAAGGATAAGGGGAAAGTTTTTTAGGACTGAGATGAGGAAAAATTTCTGTGGAATTCATTTTCACAGGAAGTAGCTGAGCCCGGTTCCTTGTCAATATTTAAGAGTAGTTTAGATTTCGCCCTTGTGGCTAAGGGGATCAGGGTGTATGGGGAGAAGGCAGGAACCGGGTACTGATGGCCATGATCATATTGAATGGCAGTGTAGGCTGGAAGGGCCAAATGGCCTCCTCCTGCACCTATTTCTCTATGTTTCTATTACTGACTCCAGGGGGAGAGGCCGCTGAAATGGAAGGCGCAGATCGGTTTCAGTTCCTTGCGATAAAGATATCAAAAAAACTGACCTGGATTAACCAGGATGAAGTAAAAATCACAGCACTAGAGAAACTCAGCAGGTCAGTGTACGTTATATAGCAAAGGTAAAGAGACATTTCGGACTTGAGCCCTTCGTCAAGGTATACCTTGATGGAAGGCTCAAGCCTGAAACATTAGTTACGTCTTTGTTTTTGCTATGACCAGCTGAGTTTCTCCAGCGCTGTGATTTTACTTCAATCACAGTGCCTCAGACTTTTGCTGTTCACGCCATAGTTAAGAGAGCCCCAATACCTCTACTTCCCCCGGAAGGAAGTTTGGCAAGTCGCTCAACAACTTTGATAGGTACACAGTACACTGCCGGGGTGGGGGGCACCGCAGAGTGGGACGGGAGCTGTTCCGCTCAGGGTCTGCGAGAGAACCAGCACACCGTGAATGGAGCTCAGGACACTATACCTCCTCTCCGTCGAAACACCCCCTCATCACACCTCCCGCTACCTAAAGGAAGGCAGACCACGTACCAAAGGACCCATCACACCCTGAGCAGCCCGGAGTCGGCGCCAGAATGTTGGGGGGGGGGGGGGCTTCGCGTGTTAGAGGGGAGCACTTTTAACAGGGGGGGTCACTAGCCGTGGCCTACCTGAGTGGGGGATGCTCTTGGATACCCGTCGTTGACACTATCCATCCCTCCGACGGGAGATAAGGGCTATCCTTTTATCTCGTCAAGCGACACTTGATGCTACTGATAGGGGAGGGGTGGGGTGAGTCTGACGGCCAGAGATGGCCGTGACTGTACTGGGAGGGCACAGCACCCCGTTTGAAGGGGGGGGAAGGCAATGCCCCCTCTTGGCGCTGACCCCCTCTCTTTTCCCTCTTTCCATTGGGGAGAAGGGTCGAGAGGACAAAATCAGAAACCAACAGGCCCGGACAGTTACTTCCCCGCAGCCGTCAGGCTCCTGAATGAACCCCACAGCAGTGCTCTCATCCTCCCCTAGCTTTATTCTAATCAATTAACATTCCAGCACAGTACAGGCCCTTCAGCTCACGATGTTCTGCTGACCCGTGTAAATATACCGCACAACACTCAAACTCTTCCCAACCTCACATACACACAACCCTCCACTTTCCTTGTATCCATGTGCCTGTCTAAGAGTCTTTTGAATCTCCCTATTGTACCAGCCTCCACCACCACCTCCTACAATGCTCTGTACAGGTTTTAAACAGTCTGTTAAAGGAGCCTGCAAATATGGGGTTTGGGCCCAAGATGGCAGCAGGCGCATTTGGCAGAGGTCTCGAGGGGTTTGTGAGCTCCGGAGAAGCAGAGCACCCGAAAACAGGGAGACCACCCCAGCGTTTGAGAAGGGGGAGCAGAGGAGACGATCTGGCAGGACGGTGAGGGGCACTGAGGCGGAGGAACGCCCAGGTGGTGAGCTGTTGGTGACTCAAGGCTAGAAATCCACGCAGGCTGCTGGCCATAGCGGTGAAAAGGAGTCACAACCTGGTTAGACACAGAACAAGGACGCGAGAGGGTGCAAATTCCACGGACACTCAGCGACTCCGAGACTCTTTTGCTTCTCTTTCTCTGACTGTAAGGGACGCCAGGCAGTGCTCATCGTAAATCTTGGTCTAATATTACAATTTTGTGTAATATTACATGACAATAAAATAATCTTGAAACCCCACTTCCAACATACTTTGACGAAGGGCTCAGGGCCAAATCATCCGTGATCTATCTTTCCATCCTATGGACACTGCGAGACTGGCTGAGTTCCTCCAGCATTTTGTGCATTTACTACAACCCCAGTCAATTTTCCCATGCCAGTCAGCACCAGTTGAAGCCTGTGCCTTGTTCCCAGTTAACCAGTTTGCGCCCAGACGGTCAGAAGAACTGATGATGGGCTCATCTCCACCCACCTTTTCCCCATATCCCTCATCCCCGACGATGTAAAAATCTCTCCAACCTTGTCTTAAATCTATTGACTGAGGTCGCCTCCACTCCTGGGAAAAGCAGTTCCTCCTGAATCCTGACCCCGAGTTCCGGTCTCCCCCACCATTTACCTACCACTACCTAATCTATGCCTTTTATAAATTTTTATAAGATCCCCTCTCGTGGTTCTAAACTCCAGCGAGTACAGTCCCAGACGACTCATGGGCTGACCCCCCTCATCTCTGAAATCAACCTGGTCAACCTCCTCCGCACCGCCCATCCTCCCTCGAGTCAGGAGGCCAGGACTGCCCCAGGCTGGAGCAGAACCTCCCCGCTCCTAAATTCAATCCCTCGGGCAGCGACGGCCCAATGTCCCCTACCTTCTCGACGGCCCGCAGCCCAACTCTTCTTTTGCGATTCGTGCACAGGCAACCACCCTGCTCCTGAAATTCAGCCACCCCCCCCAAAAAAAAAACACCCCACCAACGACGGCCGACGTCCCACTTGCCTTCTCCTCCGGTGGCCTGACCTTGCCATTTGGATAATGATCTGAAACCTTCCAGTTTGCACCTCTTCCCCACCCCCCCCCCCACATCACAGAAAAAAAGAGACAGGGGGGCAGATTCCCTGACTCAAAGGCAGGAGGAAAATGACTTAGGGGATGACTAGGGAAAAAAATAAGAAGGAGGGGAGTGGCAGGACGGAAGCGATGGGCCAAAGGTACCTGAACCTACAACATGTAGAGGGTGGGGAGGGGGAAATCCCAAACTCCCAGGACTGCAGCTGTAAACGGGTAACCTTATTTTTAAACCCAGTTCTGACTCTCTCCTCCCTCCCAACACCTTTCCTTCCTTCTGAGAGGTTAAACCCTCCCTTCTTCGGATAGAGATCACTGCAATGCAGCCTCCCATCCCATCGCCACCAGGAAAACACATTGAATTTCAGCCCCACGCAGCGAGATCCCTGGTGGGAGATTTCACACTGGAATTGAACGGGTGTGAGATCGATCCAGAGGATTGAAATGTCTGGTTTTCTTTTTAAAAAGAATGAGTATTGATTTGGTGGCGGGGACTGGACGCTTTGGAGAGAGGGGGAAGAGGAAGAGGGTGGGAAAGAAAGTCGTGTTCGTCTGCAATCCAATCTCACCTCTTCTCTTCCATCAAGGGTAGGGGCTCCATCCTCCGACCCCGGCATGGTCCGTCTCAGCCGGCGAGGCGGGCGCCGAGCGGCCGGTCAGCGCCATGGGCGAGCCGCTGCACCATAGGCAGGGAGGGGGTCTCGGCAGCCCCGCTGTCACCGGGACCCGAGCCGTCGCCGCTCCTTCCCCTGCGTGCTCACGCCGTGCCTGCTACTGCTGCTCGCGTCCTTCACCACTCTCTCTCTCTCTCTCTTTCCCCCACCCCTCCTCCCGCTGCGCTCCGCGCCCGGTTAGCAGGTGGACGCGGATCACATTGTTCCCCCCGCCGCTCCCTTCAATCGTCTTCGGCACCCGGGCTGACGTCACCCACCTTAGCTCTGCCATGGGGCGGCTGTCCGACTTAAAGGGGCAACACGTGGACGAGGTTCGGGATCGTGGACCTCTCCCCACCTCCTCGCTCTCCCTCCCCTCACCTCCTCTCTCTCTTCCCCCCCCCCATCTCCTCTCTCTCCCCCCACCTCTCTTCACCCCTCCTCTCTCTCCCCTTCCTCTCGCCTCCTCCTCTTTCTTTCACCCTCCTCTGTTTTTCTCCTCTACCCCCCTCTCTCTCTTCCCCTCCTCTCTCCCCTCCTCTCTCTCTCTCCCCTCCTCTGTCTCCCCTCCTCTCTCTCCCCTCCTCTCTCTCTCTCCTCTCTTTCCCCTCCCTCTCCCCTCCTTCCTCTTCTCCCTCTCCCCCTCCTCATCTCCCTCTCCTCTCTCTTCCCCTCCTCTCTCTTCTCCCTTCTCTCTCTCTCTCTTCCCCTTTCTTTCATCCCTCCTCTCTCTTCCCCTTTTCCTCCCTCCTCTCTCCCCCCCCTCTCCTCTCCTTGGGTATAGTTCACATGACCCTGAATTCACCTCATATGGCACTGGATTCACTTTGGGAGTATTTCAACACTGCACTGGATTCACTCTGGGTATCGTACATAGAACAGTGCATTCTGTCTGTGTGTAGTTCAAACAGCACTGAATTCACTCTGGGTGTAGTTCACATGGCACTGGATCCACTCTGGGTGCAGCTCATGGCATTGGGTCCAATCTGGGTGTGGCTCATGGCACTGAATCCACCCTGGGGATATTTCAACATTGCCCTGGATCCACTCTGGAATATTTCACACTGCGCTGGATGAACTCTGGGTATCATTCATAGAACAGTGGAATATGTCTGGGCATTGGTTATATGGCACTAGGTCCACTCTGGGTAAAGTTAACATGGATTAGATCCATTCTGTCTATAGTTCGCACAGCAGTGGATTCACTCTGGGTGTAGTTCACACAGCACTGTATTCACTCTGGGTAAAGTTCACATGGCATTGGATTCACACTGGGTGCACTGATTTCACTGGGGAGAGTTGCACTGCACTGGAATCACCCTGGGTATAGTTCACATGGCACTGGATTCACTCTGGGTATAGTTCACATGGCACTGGAGTCACTCTGGGTGTAGTTTCTCATGACACTGGAGTCACTCTAGGTGTGGCGCATGGCACTGGATCCACTCTTGGAGTATTTCTACACTGCATTGGATTCACTCTGGAGGTATTTCACACTGCACTGGATTCACTCTGGGTATCATTTCATAGAATAGTGGATTCTGTACAGCATTGGTTACATGGCACTAGATCCACTTTAGGTAAAGTTAACATGGATTAGATCCATTCAGTCTATAGTTCGCACAGCAGTGGATTCACTCTGGGTATAGTTCACATGACTCTGGATTCACTCTGGATAATAGTTCATGCTATACCAGATTTGCTCTTCGTGTAGTTTGCACTGCACTGTATTCACTCTGGGTACAGTTCACATGGCATTGGTTTCACACTGGGTGCACTGATTTCACTCTGGGGAGAGTTCACACTGCATTGAAGTACCCTGGGTATAGTTCACACGGCACTGATTTCAGTCTGGGTGTAATTCAGATGGCACTGGGTTCACTCTGGGTGAAGTTCACACGGCACTGGATTCACCCTGGGTGTAATTCACATGGCACTGGGTTCACTCTGGTGCCAGATCACACTGCACTGGAGTTACTCTAGGTGCAGTGCATGGCACTAGATCCACTCTGGGGTTATTTCCACACCATATTGTATTCACTCTGGGTATCATTTCATAGAACAATGGATTCTGTACGGCATTGGTTACACAGCACTGGATCCACTCTGGGTAAAGTTAACATGGATTAGATCTATTCTGTCTATAGTTTGCAGTGGATCACTCTGGGTATAGTTCATATGGCATTGGATTCACTGATTTCACTCTGGGGAGAGTTCGCACGGCACTGGAGTCACCCTGGGTATAGTTCACATGGCATTGGATTCACTCTGAGTATAGTTTTCATGGCACTAGATTCACTTTTGGTATAGTTCACACTGTAATGGATTCACTCTGGATATAGTTTTGCATGGCAGTGGATTCATTCTGGGTCATTCACAATGCACTGGATTCTCTCTGTGTACAGTCCACACTGCACTGGTTTCACACTGACTATAGTTCACACTGAACTGGATTCACTCAGGGTATAATCCACACTGTACTGTATTCATTCTGGGTATATTTCACACTGCACTGGTTTTGTTCTGTGTATCATTTACACAGTACAGCATTCACTCCAGGAATTGTTCACATGGCACTGGACTCACTCTGGGCATAGTTTGAAGTGCACAGGATTCACTCTGGGTATAGTTTACAGTGCACTGGATTCACTCTAGGAAGCTCACAATGCACTGCATGCATGCTGTGAATAGTTCGCACTGCTCTGGATTCATTCTGGATTTTATTCAAACTGTGTAGGGTTCATTCTGGTATAGTACAGAATGCACTGGATTCACTTGTAGTTCACGCTGTACAGTATGCTCTCTAGGCAGTATTTGCATCACAATGGATTCACTCTGGGCCCAATTTACAAGGCACTGGATTAACTGTGTATAGGCCACACTGCACTGGATTCACACTTGTATAGTTTACTGCACTGGATTCACACTTGTATAGTTTACTGCACTTGATTCATGCTGGTATAATTCATTCTGGACATTATGCACACTGCACTGGATTCACTTAGTTGACACTTAGTTCATATAGTTGACACCACACTGGGTTCAATCTGGCTTTAGTTCACATGGCAGTGGATTCATTGGTTATTATTTACACTGGAAATTTTTCCTCCTGCGTATAACGTGACCAGTATCATTCAGAAGATAGTAGGCCATTTATCCTTGTACTGATTATTAGAAGTAATTACTGATCCATTGCTTTAAAGGTAGTGAGGTAAGCTTCTTAGAATCCATTTTTGGAGGCTAGAAACCTGGACTTCAAAAAGACAGAATTAACAGGGATAGTCAGCATTGGGAAGGCCCACTTTTATGAGGAGATATACCTCCCCACCATCGAGAACACCTACAGAGAACATTCCCGTCGGAGAGCAGCAGCAATCGTCAAAGACCCACCCCACCCAGCAGGCACTCTGTTCTCACTGCTGCCATCAGGAAAGAGGTACAGCGGCCACAGGATTTGCACCACCAGTTTCAGGAACAGCCGCTAACCACCCCCCACCCCCACCATCAGACTCCCTAACAACAACGTGCCTTCGAAACGTTCCGGGGCTGTAGGTTAATGGGGTGTAAACTGGGTGCCACAGGCTCGTGGGCCGAAATGGCCTGATACCATTACTGCATGTCTACATTTTAAAAATATAAACAAACTCATTTAAGGACTCTTACTTGTGCATTGTGTTGATTTTCTTTCCTCCCTGTATTTCAAGGTAAGTTTGTTTATATTTCTTTATTTGTTTACGTGTGTACAATGTGTACAGCATTTTTTCACACTGCCATCAAGTAGTACTTCTGCCTCGCCAGCAGGAGAAAGGAATCTCAGGGTTCCATGTGATGTAGTGTACGTTCTCTGACAACAAATCTGAACTTTCAGTGACCCATAAGCAGCAGATGCTGGAACCTTGAGTACACAAGGTGCTGGATGGATTCAATGGGTCAGACATCCTCTAATGGTCAGTCAATTATGATTTTTTTTTAACAGAAATAAAGGAAGAATTATTTTTTTTAAATTTGCAAACTCCCCTCCTCGTTTACACAGGAAGCACTTTTACACTGCCTTCCTGTGTTGCAGAGTCTGTCGGAGGGTGGACGACTTATTCACGAGCCCAGTTACTTACAGAGGGGCCTGATGTCAATTTAGACTTCAGCTGCACCATAAAAATGTGTAGGGACTTGGTGGAAAAATTACGGGATTGTAATTTTCGAAGTTGAAGACTGGTTTATTGCACTGGCAGCTCTACTTATATTCACTCCTTGCTGCTGACGTCAGGAGTGACATCATGGCAACACCGATCTCTGACTGGATGGCGTTCCCGCCATTTCTCATTGTTTCCCGCTGTGCAGGTGGTCACCTGGGATGAAGGTCGTTGGCTCCCGTGGGGTCTGCGCAGTCGCTGCATTCATCGGCCATTTTGTGTACTGGTCGCATCCCGGCTTGCAGGCCGTTACAGGATGGAATTTAGCAAGTAAATTCTGTCACAACATTTTGACGCTGCCAGTGGAGCACAAATGTTCTGCTTATTAGCAGCTGTATAAAAGTGCCTAATGTTTTGGGTTTATCGAGCCTACAGTGAGTGGGAAGTGGAGATGTCAACTGTGTCAAGCCAGGAAGGGGCGAACAGGTGATAAGAGCATGAAGCAGAAGGCGGGAGAGGTGGAGAGTCAGGGAGAGGGAAACACCACTGGGAGGGTGTGGGTGGGATGAGTTCAAAGTTCAAATTCATTGTCAGAGAACACATGTGACATCACATACATATCTGAGGTACATTTTTCTGTGGGCCATGCTTGGTAGTTTCTCTACCAGTAATTGTACACTATAGGACACAGACCACTGGAGCACAGTACAGACCCTTTGACCCACAATACTGTAAGAACAAGAAATAGGAGAAGGAGTCGGCCATTCAGCTCATCGAGTCTGCTCCACCATTCCATGAGATCAAGGTTGATCTGATAATGGGCTCATCTCCACCCACCTGCGTTTTCCACCTACACATCCTTTAATTCCCCTACTATGTAAAAATCTATCCAACCTTGTCTTAAATCTATTTACTGAGGTCGCCTCCACTGCTTCAACAGGCAGTGAATCCCATAGATTTACCCCCTCTGGAAAGAGCAGTTCCTCCTCATCTCCGTCCTACTCTGGTCTCCCCCACCAATGGGAACAACTTACCTACCTCGATGCCTTTCAGAATTTTATACATTTCTGTAAGATCCGCCTCTCATTCTTCTAAACTCCAGCGAGTACAGGCCCAGATGACTCGATCTCTCCTTGTAGTATGACGCCCTCACCTCTGGAATTGACCTGGTGACCTTCCTCTGCAGGACCAGTCCATCCTTCCTCAAGTCAGGAGATCAGAACTGCACGCTGTGCTCCAGATGTGGCCTTGCCAGGACCGTGTCCAGTTGCAGCAAAACCTCCCTGCTCCTAAATTCACTCCCTCCAGCAATGACGGCCAATGGTACATTTGCTCTTCTCAACAGCCTGCTGCACCTGCAGACCAACCTTTTGCGATTATGTGGTACGCTGTTAGACAGAATCAGACACAAAAGGTAAAGACTGTACAACAGGCTTTAATCCACAAAAACCTCCACAGATCCAGGCTGGCTGTGGCTGCAGCAACTCTGTGTGAGGCCTTGGGAGGCCGGCGCAGGCTTATAATCCTGGAGGGTGATTGACACCCGACCGGGTGGGGCTTGATCCATTCAGGCCAACTGATTGGCAGCCGGCCAGGTGTTGTCCTGTCCCCTTACACTTCTGCAGGTACAGAGGTTTCCCCCTGCAGTAGGCCAGTGGTGTACCACCACATTCACCCACTTCTTTAAAATTGTCTGGGATGGGGGGTGGGGGGCAGTAACAAGGAATCACACCCACTATGTACATACAATATTTACAGGTTGAGACGATTCGGCGGCCGCCAGGGTCTCTGTGACCGTCATAAGACTGGCTTCTGGTCACTGGTCAGAGGGGAAGTGGAGGGGATGGCGGCAGGAGTGTGTGTGGCTGGTGTGGTGCCATGTGGAGGGATGTCCGGGGGGGGAGGCCAGGGTCGACGTATGCGGGTCGTATTGGATGGGTTGGGGGAGGGGCAGTTTCGTCTCCTAAGGCTGAAGCGGGCAGCTGGTGGTCAAGGAGGTCCTGCGTTCCCCATAGCTGCCTAGGGACGGGGATGTATGCCTGGTAAGCATCGTCCTGGGTTGGAGGATGGCGTGGTGTGGTGGATGCTCCTGCTGGTGCCAGGTCCCTGGTTGAGACGGTGTCCATCCTGCCACTGCCGAACCTAATGTATGTGTAGTTATGGTTTGCCTTGTGTGTCCGTACATGCCTTGTGTGTCTGTACAATCTTACACAGAAGCACCGGTCCCAGGGACGTGAGCCATGCTGGGAGTGACATTCCAGTCACCGACCTCCTAGGGAATGAGAACAGATGTTCGTGAGGGGTCTCGTTGGCAGCCATGCACAGCAGTGACCGAATGGCATGGAGCGCCTCGTGCAGGGCATCCTGCCAGTACTCAACGGCCCACCCTTTTGACCTGAGAACCAGGAGGACTGCCTTCCAGACCACCCCATTCTCACGTTCCACTTGCCCGTTGCCTCTCGGGCTTTAGCTTGTCGTGCGACTGGTTGCGATGCCCCTCGTCATCAGGTACTGGCGCAGCTTGTTGCTCATGAAACTAGACCTCTGGTCACTGTGGATGAAGGTGGGGTAGCCAAAAATGGTGAAAATCTGCCCCAAGGCCCTGATGCCAAGGCCATGGACGTGTCCGGACAAGAGATGGTGAAAGGGAAGCATGAGTACTCGTTCACTACTATGAGGAAGTAGACGTTTTGGTTCGTGGAAGGCAGGGGCCCTTTGAAGTCCATGCCGAGACATTCAAAAGGCCGAGTAGCCTTTACAACGTGGGCCTGGGGGGGCAGAAGAAGCAGGGTTTACATTCCGCACAGACCCAACAGGCCTTGGTCATGTCCCTGATGGTGTACAGCAGATTTCGGGACTTAACGAAATGGTACAACCTGGTGACGCCTGGATGGCAGAGGGACTCATGCAATGCCTGCAACCTGTCGTCATCCATAGATGCACAGGTGTGAGAGAGGGCATCAGGGGAGTCGTTAAACTTCCCGGGGCAGTACTGGATGTCATAGCTATAGGTTGCCAGCTCGACTCTCCAGCGCAGTATCTTGTTGTTCTTGATCTTGCTCTTGTGGGTAGTGTTAAACATGAATGCCATGGCCCGCTGGTCCGTCATGTGTGTGAATCTCCTGCCGGCCAGGTAGTTGCGCAAGTGGCGGACCGCTTCCACAATCACTTGGGCCTCCTTTTCAATGGTGGAGTGCCCTAGCTCAGAGCCGTGGAGGGTCCTGGAAAAGAAGGCGAGGGGACGCCCCCCCCCCCTGGTTGAGGGTAGCAGCGAGGGCCGCCTCGGAGGCAACGCTCTCCACCTGGAATGGGGAATCCTCATCCACAGCCTGCATCGTGGCGTCCGTGATGTCTTGCCTGACACGGGTGAAGACTGCCTGTGCCTCAAGTGGGAGGGGAAAAGTTGTGGCTTGGGCCAGTGGGCGGACCTTGTCCGAGAAGTGAGGGACCCACTGCGAGTAATAAGAGAACAGGCCCAGGCACCTGCGAAGGGCCTTTAGTGTGGGGGAGAGGGGTAACTCCATTAATTGGGCGCATCCTTTCCAGATCTGGGACGACTCCATGGGCCACGATGTACCCCAGGATGGCAAGGCAGGTGGTGCTGAACACACACTTCTCCTTGTTGTGAGGTTCAGCTCCGTGGCCGTCTGGAGTAATTTTTCCAGGTTAGCATCATGGTCCTGCTAGTCACGGCCGCGGATAGTGACGTTATCCAGATATGGGAACGTTGCCTTCAGCTTGTGCTGGTCTACCATGCGATCAATCTCCCGCTGGAAGACAGTGACCCCGTTCGTGACCCCAAAAGGAACCCGGCGGAACTGGTACAGGCGCCGGTCGGCCTCAAAGGTGATGTAGGGCTTGTCCTTCGGGTGGATAGGAATTTGGTGATATGCCGACCAGGTCAATCATGGAGAAAATCTGATAGCGGGCTATCTCATTGACCATGTCGGCGATCCTCGGCAGGGGGTAGGCATCCAGCTGGGTGTACCGATTAATGGTCTGGCTGTAATCCACTAGGACTTGGGGTCTCCAAGGGCTGTTACTGGGCTCTATAACACTTTCCACCAGGAGTTGCCGTACCTCCGCCTTGATGAAGTCCCTGTCTGCAGCACAATAGCGCCTACTTCTGGTTGCAATCTGCTTGCAACCTAGCGCAACATGTGGGTGACGCGCATTGTGGGGAGGACACAGATGGCCGGGGCAGGTAGGTTTGCGTGCTGTGCAATGTGAGAGGAGGTTAGGGCCCCCTGAAGGCAAGGGTGACACTTTGCAGGTGGCACTGGAAATCCAGGCCCAGGAGGAGTGGTGCACAGAGTTTGGGCTTGACCAGGAGCCTCCCCTCCCACCGTTATATTGACTAAGCAATACCAACAGTCTTATCCTTGGTGGCGAGGGCGATCGAGCAGGTGGTGGGGTGGACCTTTAACCTCAGGGAGTGGGCCAAGCTCGAGTGAATGAAGCTCTCGATGCTGCCACTGTCCAACAGGCACTTTGTTACCTACCCGTTGACTCGCACATCCATCATCGAGCGCCAAAAATCATGGAGGATGTCCCTGGTCAGCGTGGTGGTGGCCAGGATCATCTCAGAGTCAGAGTCGTCGCTATCTGGAGGGATGGGGAGCATCGATGTTGACGTGGTCAACATCGGTCGTGAGGTGCAGCATGCGGTAGCCGATGGCCTCAGGAGGCGTGGGTCAACCTCAAGGCTCCCTGCGCTCTGGAGCTTTTCCATGGCAGCCGTGGGAAAATTTTGTGAATTAAATTGTGGTGCACTGTCAGACAGAATCAGACACACACAAGGTAAAGACTGTACAACAGGCTTTAATCCCCTGCACACCCATCCTGACGGTAGAGTGTATCATATTAGGGGAGAAAGGTAAGGAGTAGGTAAAGAAGAGATGGAAGTTGTAATTAGAAAATTCGATGTTCATGCTGTTGGGTTTAAGGCTGTCCAGAATACCAAGGAAGAGTGGCGGTTGGTTGATGTGAGCATTGATCACACTGGACATTTTTTTTTCAAAAGGTTTGCTTCCTGAAAAATAAAAAGGGAATTATGATAGATAACGTCACAAACAATTGCTGTATCACGTAGGAAGTTGGAGAAACCTGAACTTTTATTGAGTTTAGCATGTTTAATGGCACATTTGCATTAGTTGAAATGACCTCAAATGTTTTGCCACTGATTTTCACTTGTACTTGGTATCTGATGCCTCTCTTGTCAGCACCCAACAATAGTCAACTGGTAATGATAGATTCCAGTTGCCCCGATTCCGCTCTTCCATGGTGGCGATGTCCCGGCGAAACCTTCCACTGCGTTCATCACTGGCAGCACCAAGTTCAGCAGGGAAGATGTCCAAGGGCGAATACGGAAAATGAATTTTCAACAACACATTGCACTTCACGGTTTGGGATGCTTGAAGCATGTAAATCACAAAAATTAGATTATACCTAAAAGGTGGTACGTGCTAGGAAGATTTTAAAGGTGATTTTCATGATCATCAGCCCAAAATCCATAAAATATACCCAAAAGTGTTCAGAAAGCAAAAGATAATTATATATCAAGAGGCCAGTGGTTTTCCAGAGGGTCCAGTAAATATTCAAGGTGACTGCATTAAGGAAACATAATTTAGTGAAAGGGAGATCAAGTTTGACCAATTTATTGGAGTCCTTTGAGAAAGTAAGATATCTTGTGATGTGGGATATATTCGTTTAGATCTCCAGAAACCTGATCAAAGGTTATTGCGGAAACTCGTGCTCTCAGAGATCTTGAGGAAGGTGATTAACAGGGAAGTGAGTCTTCTCTTTTTTTAAATTTTTTTATTTTTCACACCATAAACCACATTAACCATGATACATACTTTTTCCTTTTCAAATATATACAGTGCCATTTTCTACCTCCCCCACCCCCCGCTCGCTCCTCCCATCTCACCCTCCCTACCTCCCCCCTCCCGTCCATTTAAAGTACAAAATCTAGGATACATTAAACCAGTCAAACAATGTTGTCATTCAATAAAAATAAACAAGAAATTCCACTGAGTCAATTCTTTTCATTTCTTTCTCCTTTCGTTAATTTAGGTAGTGAATGTCCCCGGTAGGTTTTCGCTATCATGTTTCATGTAAGGCTCCCATATTTGTTCAAATATTTCAATATTATTTCTTAAACTATATGTTATTTTTCCTAATGGAATACATTTATTCATTTCTATATACCATTGTTGTATTTTCAAATTATCTTCCGATTTCCAGGTTGACATAATACATTTTTTTGCTACGGCTAGAGCTATCTTAACAAATCTTTTTTGTGCATCATCCAAATCAATTCCAAATTCTTTGTTTTTTATGTTACTTAGGAGGAAGATCTCTGGATTCTTTGGTATATTGTTTTCTGTAATTTTATTTAATATTTGGTTTAGATCTTCCCAAAATTTTTCTACTTTCTCACATGTCCAGATTGCATGAATTGTTGTTCCCATTTCTTTTTTACAATGAAAACATCTATCAGATACTGTTGGGTCCCATTTATTTAACTTTTGAGGTGTAATGTATAGCCTGTGTATCCAGTTATATTGTATCATACGTAACCTCGTATTTATTGTATTTCTCATCGTTCCAGAACATAACTTCTCCCATGTTTCCTTTTTTATCTTTATATTTAAATCTTGTTCCCATTTTTGTTTAGTTTTACCATTTGTTTGGAAGTGAGTCTTCAATGGGTTTAGAGAGTCAGACAGGCCCTTCGGCCCAACTCTTCCATGCTGGGCCAAGCCAGTCCCATTTAGTCTCATGCACATCCGTTAAATGTTACAATCATGCACTCATTCCACACGCCCACCTCCCTATGGGGGAACAAGTTGCTCCACTTCAAATCCACCCCCCTCCCCTCCTCTTAAGCCAAGCCCCTCTAGTTTCCCACTCTCCTGGGAAAAAGTCAAAGACCATCCACCATGCTCCCCTGCCCTGTGAGCCCCTCGAAGGCCACCCCTCAGCCTCCTCCACTCTAGGGAGATGTAACTCAGCCCCTCCGGTCCTAGTAATGTCCTCCAAATCTACTTCTCAGTGCTCTTTCCAGCAACATTTTGGTCATGATTTACTCTGGATGATTCCCATTCCAGGATGTTCAAGTTTATCATGACCATTCAATTGTATGTACAAGTTCCACTGGACAAAACAGTGTTTTATGATTCGCTGGGATACACGTTGATGACAAGACTCACTTCCCTGTAAATCACCCATTCTTCCCTTCCTCAAGATCTCAGTGTAAAAACGTGCAAACACATTAAAGTGAGTCCAGAGGACCCCAGAACCCAGCAGCAATGAAAATTCACCAAGGCAAATGGGTACTTAAACAAAAGTTACTTTTAATTTGTAATGGAAGGTTCTAACCTGTTTTTTTTTTTTAAAACTTGCAGCTCTGGGTTCTGCAAGGCTGAGAACCTGCTTGTATTTTTGAATCAGCAGACATAAGCTAAATTCCACCAAGGGGCCAGAGATGCTGTTATCTGACGAAAGGACATCTGTGTACTGTGAGAGATGGGAAAATTGACCTAAAATTATGAACATGGAAGAAACTAAAGTTCATCAGTTAATGGCTGTAACCAGTACAAACAGGATAAGCTTGGGGGTTAGGATGCAGGAAAGCAGAGTCAGCACGATTAACATAAGAATCTTCTAGTCTTTGTGACAAGACCATAAGACTAAGATAAGGAGTGGTAAGGAACAATAGAATGTAGGAAGTTGAGGTAGTCTGGATCAGATAAGGGTCTCCTAGCCCTGGACAGAAGTACCAAGTCCTACATATCTAATTAGCTAACCATACACAGATTTATACATATGAAATTAGCCAACCCTAGATAGAATGAGTCAACTCTGCATATCAAGAGACTGTAGCCCCGAGAATCAGGAAGGTGTGAATAAGGACAATAACATGAAGGGACACCGACAGGATACCCCTGGTCCTCCAAGTGTACTGAAACTGCACGTAGGCAGGAAGGATTACCTATGCCCAACCCATCCAGGGGGCAGAAGAATGTAAGGGGGGAGGGCACTCTGATACTGAAATTGACTGTATAAAAGTTGGGTGAGCCCCAGTGTGTGTGTGTATTCCCAGGGTAAGGGGAAGCACCCAACTTTGCATTGTTGTAGTAATAAATGTTCTTTGTTCTCAATTTTTGTCTCGAGCAATTTCTTTAAAGGTACTTTAATTTCTAACAAATGGGGGCTCGTCCGGGATCACACTCCCTCCACTGACAGAGTGCCCCGATGACGAGAGTAGGTGCACCCCGGCTGATTCAGCTGGACTCACGGGCGACGGGTGGCTGGTCAGTGGAAGAAGCGAGTGATATCCGAGAAGAGGCATTGAGAACAAACGACGGAAGGAAGCGCACTAGAGCAGTACTACTAGAACTCGGTAAGAGTATTTTACTTGTTTATAAGCATGGGAATAATGGGTAGCAAGGAGGAGAGTCCTGGTACAGGATGTGAACACCAGATAGCTACGTACAGCCCGCTTGGGTTGATGTTATCTGAGTGGGGCACAGGAAAGACCCGTGGTAAAGAGAAACTGACAATGGTCAGGTATTGTTGTATTGAATGGGTTAAATACCCGGTTAAAGGGAGCTCCGTGTACTGGCCAAAATTCAGATCCGAGGATGAATGGATGTGTCAAGCTTTGAACCTATGGCTCTATCAAAACCAGAAAGACAATGTTGAGAGCAGGGAATATGCAGCCTGCTGGCTCAAGGGACCCATTGAACAACTGGTTTTGAATGAGAAAGAATTCAGGGATAAGAGAGAGGAGGAACCTTTTGTCCCTGAATCACAGGGTTGGGATGTGTTACATTCCCTCCCTCCACCTTATGTTCCTCCTATGCCGGCTCCTATCTTTCCTTCCCCTCCTATGACCTACCCTTCTGCACCTTCCCCACCTCCCCCACCACTAGAGAAGAGAGAAGAGAGCAGGAGTGGTATGATAACTTGCTCACAAAGCACTCGATTACCACCTCTGTTGACAGGAGAGAGAGGTAACTTTAATTCAGAACAGCGTGAGACTCTTCAGGAAGAAAGGGCAGAACCCTTTGATTCATTTCCCAGGGAGCAGGAACCCAGACCTAATAAGCCAGAAACCAATTGGATGAGACCACTGTGGGAAGTTCCCATGGGAGAGGGTCTCGGTTTCGTAAATGTGCCCCTGACCAGTACTGAAGTGCGTAACTTTAAGAAAGAACTGACCTCCCTGATAGAAGATCCCCAGGGATGTGCCGAACAGTTAGACCAATTTTTGGGACCAAATATATATACAATATGGGGGTCTCGACATAGAATCCCCAGCAGGGGAACAATTGATACTAACAGGTTTTGTTACCAACTCAGCCCCAGACATTAGGAGAAAATTACAAAAGACAGAAAATTGGCATGAGCAGGGAATAACCCAGCTTCTACAGATCACACAAAAAGCATTTGTCCAGACATCTGAGGATAAGCAGAAAGCAAAGGCTAACATTTTGATGCAAGCAGTTAAAGTAATAGTAGATGAGTAACATGGACTGTGTGCCAGCTCCTGAATGTTGGGAGAAGTGCAGGGAGTGGGAGAGTAGAGACCAGAGATAATTTCATAAATCACGACTTCCCACTTCAGTCACTGACCAATATTGATTAAAATTCATGCTAAAAATTAAATGTCATAAATGATCGTTTTTCAATACTGTAGAATTAGCGAATTTAACTACCAGTTAATTCCAATTTATAAAATAAATTGTATTTAAATGTGATTTTGCACAGGGAGTACCTGAGAGTTGTGATGTTATAACATTTGCAGGGAGAAATGTTTGCGCAAATAGGGTGAGTTCGACACATCTTATTTTAAGTGTATGCAAGATAAAGAAAGGATCTGATGTGTAAAGTGGCTGGATCAGCCAGTTGAAGGGGGAGTGTGCATGTCCCTTTAAGTGCACTGTGGCACTTGAAATTGAGGCTTCAGGCTCTTGTCTTGCAGTTAGAGGTATTTCTTCTACACATTCAGCAGTCAAGGTCCGTGAGTTTAAAGATCACCCACCTCTGGAGAATAAAGATACCTCTGGGGATTCCTATGGGGATTCCTATAAGTTTAATCATTCATTTCTCTGGTGCATTTTCCTCTGGAGTGAAATTAATGCCTCAGCACAATTTCTCTGTATTGCCACTGTTATTTAATTCATGATAACTTTCCCCCATTCATCAGGTTTATATTTAAATCCGGTAGTGCGGAAGTTACATTGTAAATAATCACGGAGGTAAACCCTGCGCAACTGGATTCAGCTTAATGGAGAAATAAACCTGCGAACTGGTCTATGGTGGTGTGTGAGTACTGCAATAGGTGGAATATGATTTAAATTGGTGGCATCGTTCAGAACAATTGGGCGCATAGGAATAATAGCATTAATTACTCACAGATCTTGTACCAGATGCTATTCAGTACATCTTGACTTAAGGACTGGAGAAATTGGCATGTTAGAATGAGATTGGCATGGCACCAATATTTCTTGATTCAATAATGACTCCACAAGCTCCACAAGGATTCATGCAGCAGAACTTTTAAGTGGAATATAATAGAAACTAGCCTGTACTTAAATGATTGTGTGTGCAATCTTCATAAGAACATCTTTTAACTTTTTTTGGTGCCTGTTTTACAGACTGTTTTAAATAAGGCCAGCTCCTGTGAGCTGTGGCACAAGGCATTTTACTTAAGGCAGAACTAAAGGTTGAATATGTTTCAAGTTCTCTTGCAGAGACTCTTGTGCTACAATGTCTGTTATGTACTCTTAACAAATTGGAGGGTTGTGCCCCATACAGACAAGCAGCTCCAACTGCATTTTAATAAGGTCTAACATATTCAAAACCCATGCAAATATGGTTTGTGTTTCATTTTACAATTTTTACACTAACACAAAGGAAAGTCAGATTGTTATTCATTTTATTAAAATCTAGTGATTGGTTATATGTAAAAGCATGGCAAGAGGATCAACTAAAACCTGCCTGGGATGGTCCCTTCTGTGTACTTTTAATTACAGACACCGCAGTAAGAACAAGAGAGAAAGGCTGGACCCACATTCAAAGAATTAAACCAGCTTCTGAACCACAACATCACGACACATAGATTCAACCCTCAACCTGGCGTGCAGTTCCTCATCCTTCAGACCTGAAACTTACACTGCGCCCTGACAAAGTGCCGTAATGTTACATTTATTGTTGTATTTTTTAACTGTTTATACATTTATTGTTGTATTTTTAACTGTTTATTTTTTTAACTGTTTATTCATTTATTGGGGTATTGTTTGTTAACTGTTTATGTCACTTCATTACTCGCTATATTTTAAGTCCTCCTGGAATAGGGGCAGCAGAGGTTACAATTGTGCTCCTTTAGAATGTAGACAGGGCATAGATTTAATGTATAGTCATAGTGGGATATGGGTTAACAAGGGATTCCAATACGGACCAGGGGAACTGAACAGCTTTAGTGGAATACATTTAATTTGTATCTTAGCCTACACAGGTATTAAAGACAGGAGTTTTGAGGCGATAGCACAAAAGACATGGTGGGACAAAGACAGACAGAATGGTAGTCAGGATTGTACATGTAGCAGAGAGAGAGAGTTAATACATATGCTAATGTACACAGACAGGCTGCAACTCACAAGTTCAATGATACATATGCTAATGTTAGCAGACAAGCTGCAACACACAGTTAAATCACAAGAAACAATCCCCCCCCAGCTTGGTCACTTTTCATCACCCCGTGAATGGGAGCACCAGTTACCAACAACGTGAGCTGCTTGACACTTTAATATCAGGCTCCAGACAGCCTTCGGAGATCGGTGGCCCTAGGGTTCGGGGCTGAAGAGGACATCAGATACTAGCCACAATTCAACGGAACCGCCTGACTACTGCTACTCGTTCGCTGCTGAAGGCAGCGTTTCCCACAGACTGCTACTCGTTCGCTGCTGAAGGCAGCGTTTCTCACATACTTCGTCAGGACAATGCTTACAAAAGTCGGGTGGTTAAAAGACACTGCGTCAATGTTTCAACGTGAATCTGCCCATGCCCATGTTCAGACGTGGCAACTTCGGACTGATGTGGGATGGACTAGACTCTTTACTGAGAACTGGAGCCTGATACTCACAACCCTAATAAGCAGCTGGACTCGCTACTCTGACCTTCATGGTGCTCCCCTACCTAAAGACTTTACACAGGTGTTACATTTCGGTTATTGACCAGCTGGGTAAAACTACACCTTACACTTGAAAGATCAGTATTACTGATCTAAAAGAAAAGTGAGGAGGGGGGGGGGGGGGATCAGTCACACTGACACTAGTAACCAAAGATCAGTAACACTGATCATGGTGAAAGATCAGTATTACTGATCTAAAAGAAAAGTGAGGATTGTGAGAGATGGGAAAATTGATCTAAAATTATGAACATGGAAGAAACTAAAGTTCATCAGTTAATGGCTGTAACCAGTACAAACAGGATAAGCTTGGGGGTTAAGGATGCAGGAAAGCAGAGTCAGCACGATTAACATAAGAATCTTCTAGTCTTTGTGACAAGACCATAAGACTAAGATAAGGAGTGGTAAGGAACAATAGAATGTAGGAAGTTGAGGTAGTCTGGATCAGATAAGGGTCTCCTAGCCCTGGACAGAAGTACCAAGTCCTACATATCTAATTAGCTAACCATACACAGATTTATACATATGAAATTAGCCAACCCTAGATAGAATGAGTCAACTCTGCATATCAAGAGACTGTAGCCCCGAGAATCAGGAAGGTGTGAATAAGGACAATAACATGAAGGGACACCGACAGGATACCCCTGGTCCTCCAAGTGTACTGAAACTGCACGTAGGCAGGAAGGATTACCTATGCCCAACCCATCCAGGGGGCAGAAGAATGTAAGGGGGGAGGGCACTCTGATACTAATTGACTGTATAAAAGTTGGGTGAGCCCCAGTGTGTGTGTGTATTCCCAGGGTAAGGGGAAGCACCCAACTTTGCATTGTTGTAGTAATAAATGTTCTTTGTTCTCAATTTTTGTCTCGAGCAATTTCTTTAAAGGTACTTTAATTTCTAACAGTACTAAGAACATTTAATCTTCCTGCTTGTTTTGGTCACAGACTGTCAGAGGCCTAGCCTTGATGCAAAATAAACCATTGTATTCAAAGTGATAAGCTGAAAATTATGTTATTCATTAATAGCCTAGCATGCTAGCTTGCTTGCTTATCTTTCTTTCTGTGCTGGGAATAGGTGCTGAGGTAAGCAGTTTTCGGGTAATATAAATCATGGTCCCGCTGCTGAAGTTTGAGACTCTCCGAGAGATGGAAACATCTCTCAGCAAGAAGAAGAACTTCTGGAGTCCAGCCAACGTTTCGATCAGGGGAGGTGGAGAAGCTGCTACCGGCACCCTGACAACCTACTACAAGTGTGCAGCCTCACTTTGACAGTTGGGACCAGTCCAAGTGTTGATAAGTATAGTTGGGAAGGGCTTGCATATTGTAGTGTGAAATCAGCTTTTGAATTTGTAATAAACATTTGTATAATCTGAACTGCTCTCGGTGTGTGTGTGTCTATTTTCTTTCTCGAAGGAGAGTGGCAACCCGCTCTCCCAGAGGTGCACTTGATGAATCTAACTTCTCATCCCAACTAATGGGTGGTCCCAACAAAGACAGGGTATTGGCCAACATGCCAAACCCATCGTCTTTGGAAGTCCATCCAGGAATCAAGAACTGCTCAGGGCTCACCTCTTTCTTTCAGCGAAACATCTTGAGACCAACCCTGCTCGCTGCGCCAATTGTCTTGGGTAAACTTATACCTCTCATTTTGTTCGTTTTAGATTGGACACAGTGTTTGAACATGAAAACAGAATCACACTTTAACTTATTACTATTAACTTAACCCCCTTCTAATTCTAAGCGCATGTGTATGTGATGTGTGTGTAAGTTCAGGAAAGTGCTTTGAGTCATCGTCCAATCTCACTTCTCACTTCACCAAGTTCACCGGGATCAGGCAATTCTTATCCTGTGCACAGAATTTATGAATATTCACCAGGTTCTGGTGCAACCTGTCCCATCAAGGTTTTCCAGATGATATCCTCTTTCTTTCAGGTCACCACAGAGTTTCTTTTTGTTTTGCTTATTTCAAGTGAAACATTAGGCAGCCAGTTCTCTCCTCTTGCATGAACCACAAGGGCTTTGACCAGGCTGAACTAAGCACTCACAACCCGTCATCCAAATGGGGTTTCCACAAGTTTGACAGCTTGTCCTGTTTCAGTCCCAGCTGCTACTATTGACTGTAGCACTGCAAAACTGATCTCTCTCTCTCTCTGAGAAAAAGCCTGTTTGACCCCTTCTGCTTGCAAAACCACATGACCCTCAAAACAGCAAACAGCCTGCCAGACAGCCTGCATCTCCAATCTCTTTCATCTGTTGCTTTTCAAAACAACAATCCATTAATGAAGTCTCTTGGGCACTCCCCAAAGCTTTTGCAAAGACCCCCAGGAGCCATCCTGTCTGGCTTTAGCAGAGCTCCAGTATTTTAAATGAGGTTTGTTTTAAAGTGTTTGTATGTGACCTACACTAAAAAAAACCTGCCCCAATTGATCTCCCAAAAACATATCTATATACAATACAAAGATAATGTAATTTGTCACTATGTAGATGCCAGATCAGATGACTGTTTCACTGAACATGTGTGTGGATCTAAATTTCAGCTTCCTGCAGCCAGCTATTTTAACTCCTCTCCCCACCCCACTATTCCTACAGTGATCTGCCAGTCCTCAGCCTCACCCATTGTCAAGGGGAGACCAAACATAATCTTGAGGAGCAAGATTCCTTTATAGTCATGTAATTGTACAGAACATGTAATATTACACAAAATTGGCCTCTACTTGTCCTGAGGCAGCCAATGTTAGGGAAGCATGGTTAACATAGCTGGTATAGCAACTGTGGTTCAAATCCTGTGCTGTCTGTGAGGAGTTTGTACGTTCTCCCCGTGCCTGCATGTGTTTCCTCCGGGGGCTCCAATTTCCTCCCACTGTTCGAAATGTAACCAGGGGGTTGTAGGCCTATTGGGTGTAATTAGGCGGCACTGGCTCGTGGGCCAAAACGGCCTGTTACTGTGTTGCATGTGTGAGAGATGAGAAAAACTGACATTGCAATATGAACATGAAGAAATGAAGAAAATAAAATTGATACATAAGTAAATGAATGAAGCCAGTACAAACAACATGAGACATGGATATTAGAAGGCAGGAAGCTGACACTGTCTGAGTAAGGTAAGAATCTCCTACAGCAGCAAGTTCACTGAATGAAGGAGAGAAGGACAGACAATTGAGAATAGAAGTAGAGTTAGTCTGAATGAGATAAGGGTCGCCAAGCCCCAGATAGAATTAGCATACACAGATTTTTCAAGTATGCATATTTAACTAGTAAACCCTAGACAAGATTAACGAACCCTGCAGATGAAGGGACTGTAGCCCTGAGAGTCGGGAAGGTGTGAATGGGGACAAGGGCTAGGATGTGAATAAGGACAATGGGAATAATGGCATGAGAAGACACCGACAGGATACCCCCTGGTCCTCCAAGTATACTGAAACTGCACGTAGGCAGGAAGGATTGCCTCTGCCAAACCCATCCAGGGGGCAGAAGAATGTAAGGGGGAGGGTATTCTGATACTGAAATTTACTGTATAAAAGTTGGGTGAGCCCCAGTGAATGTGTGTATTCCCAGGGTAAGGGGAAGCACCCAACTTTGCATTGTTGTAGTAATAAATGTTCTTTGTTCTCAATATTTGTCTCGAGCAATTTCTTTAAAGGTACTTCTGTTTCTAACAAATGGGGACTCGTCCGGGATCACACTCCCTCCACTGACAGAGTGCCCAACGACGAGAGTAGGTGCACCCCAGCTGATTCAGCTGGACTCGCGGACGACGGGTGGCTGGTCAGTGGAAGAAGCGAGTGATGTCCGAGAAGAGGCATTGAGAATAAACGACGGAAGAACGTTAAGGAAGCGCGCTAGAGCCTTGCTACTGGAACCCGGTAAGAGGAATTTTACTTGCCTATCAGTATGGGAAGTGTGGGTAGCAAGGAAGAGAGTCCTGGTAAAAGATGTGAGGATCAGATAACTACTTACAGCCCGCTTGGATTGATGTTATCTGAGTGGGGCACGGGAAGGACCCGTGGAAAGGACAAACTGACCATGGTCAGGTATTGTTATAGAGAATGGATTAAATACCCGATTAAAGGGAGCTCCGTGTACTGGGCAAAGCTCGGATCCGAGGATGACTGGATGTGTCAAGCTTTGAACATCTGGCTCTATCAAAACCAGAGAGATAACCTAGAGAGCAGGGAATATGCAGCCTGCTGGCTTAGGGGATCGTGTGATCAATTGGTTTTGAAAGAAAAAGAGTACAAGGACAAGAGAGAGGAGGAACCTTTTGTCCCTGAACCACAAGGGTGGGATGTGCTACATTCCCTCCCTCCACCTTATGTTCCTCCTATGCCAGCTCCTATCTTTCCTCCCCCTCCTATAACCTATCCTTCTGCACCTCCCCCACCTCCCCCACCATTAGAGAAGAGAGAAGAGAGCAGGAGTGGTATGATGACTCGCTCACAAAGCACTCGATTACCACCTCCGTTGACAGGAGAGAGAGGAAACTTAAATTTAGAACAGTGTGAGACTCTTCAGGAAGAAAGGGCAGAACCCCCCAATCCATCTCCCAGGGAGCAGGAACCCAGACCTAATAAGCCAGAAACCAACTGGATGCGACCCCTGCGGGAAGTTCCCGTAGGAGAGGGTCTCAGTTTCGTAAATGTGCCCCTGACCAGTACTGAAGTGCGTAACTTTAAGAAAGAACTCACCTCCTTGATAGAAGATCCCCAGGGATATGCTGAACAGTTAGACCAATTTTTGGGACCAAATCTATATACTTGGGAGGAGTTAACATCTATCTTTAAGACTCTGTTTACTTTGGATGAGCGTGGAATGATCCGCCAGGCAGGGATTAGAGTCTGGAATAGGGATCACCAAGGGGGACCAGATGCGATACCAGGAGAAACTAAATTCCCCTTGGCAAGACCTAATTGGGATAAAAATACCAATGACGGTCGGGTATTGATGGAAGAATACAGGGTTAATTTGATAAGAGGAATCAAGGAATCTGTCCCAAAGGGTCAGAATTTCAAGAAAGCCTTTGAGGTTCCCCAAGGTCCCGACGAGACCCCCTCCGCATTTCTGAATAGATTGCGCATGGCAATACAGCAATATGGGGGTCTCGACATAGAATCCCCAGCAGGGGAACAATTGGTACTAACTGGTTTTGTTACCAACTCAGCCCCAGATATTAGAAGAAAATTACAAAAAACGGAAAATTGGCATGAGCAAGGAATTACCCAGCTACTACAGATTGCACAGAAAGCATTTGTCCAGAGGTCTGAAGATAAGCAAAAAGGGAAGGCAAAAACATTAATCCAAGCAGTCAGAGAGGTAGTAGATGAACGACATGAAAAGGGTAGGGACTATGTGCCAGCTCCTGTATGCAGTGAGGGAAGCCACGGGTGGCCTCGAGGTGAAGAGGAGGATTCCGGGGACGACGACCCTTCCCGGGGCACCTTAGAAACCCAGGTAGAGATTGGGAAACAGGAGCATTTGTCTGTTCCCATTGTAAAAAGGAAGGACACTCCGCTGCACGGAGAACCATTAGTTAATTTATGCATAGGACCCCACAGTGATAACATGATATTTTTAGTTGATTCTGGAGCAGCCCGATCTAGTATTTTACACCAACCAAAGGGGGTTAGAATAGAAGGGACAATGATAGTTTCGGGGGTGGGAGGAAGAGACTTCACAGTCCCTGTATTAAGAGAGGTCAGAATCCAAATGGGAAATAAGGTAATAGCAGAGGATCTTCTACTACTTCCCCAAGCTGGAGTATGCTTATTAGGACGAGACTTACAGGACCAATTGGCTATCGGTACCAGACCACTCGAATCAGGCATCGGGGTTCAATTTTATATTTTAAGCGAGGAAGATCTAGAACTTATAAATCCAAGAGTATGGGCAGAAAAAGGCAATAGAGGAGTTTTAGACATTCCTCCCCTACAAGTAACTTTAAAAGATTCGCAACAAACAATTAGAAGAAAACAGTACCCAATTCCTATGGCTGGCCGCAAAGGTCTGCAGCCCGTAATTGACCAGTTGCTTAAGGATGGTATACTCGAACCTTGTATGTCACCCTTTAATACCCCGATTTTACCTGTCCAGAAACCAGACGGTACCTATCGATTAGTATAGGACTTAAGGGAGTTGAACAAAATCATTCTCACCCATCACCCTGTTGTACCTAATCCCTATACGATCATGAGTAAAATCGATCCCCATAATGCATGGTTCAGTGTCATTGATCTCAAAGACGCATTCTGGACCTGTCCATTGGCAACAGAAAGCAGAGACATGTTTGCCTTTGAATGGGAAAACCCTTTTACTGGACGTAAAAATCAATACCGGTGGACTGTCCTTCCTCAGGGCTTTATAGAATCTCCAAATTTATTCGGTCAGGTCCTAGAACAGATACTAGATGAGGCTCCTCGGAGAGACAATTGTCAGCTAATACAATACATTGACGACTTGTTAATTACTGGAAGAACGTACAAATTGGCTAAAGAATTTACTGTTGCACTTTTAAATTTTTTAGAGAAAAAAGGTCTTAGAGTCAGCAAATCCAAACTACAATTTGTACAATCGGAAGTCAAATACTTAGGACATCTAGTGAGTCAGGGAAGCAGAAAAATTAGTCCAGAGAGAATAGCTGGTATTCTGCAGATTCCCCCTCCCAAAAATGCCAAGGAACTTAGGAAATTCCTTGGCTTAGTGGGATTCTGTAGAATCTGGATGGAAAATTATTCTAGCCTTGTCAAATTTCTTTATGATAAACTCACGATAATAGGGACCGAAGCTCTTGTCTGGACAGACGATGAGATTAAAGATTTTAACTTCGTTAAACATAGCCTTACACGTGCCCCAGTCTTGGCACTACCCGACTTAAATAAGCCTTTTGATTTATATACTAATGCCAAAGGTGGTGTAGCCACCGGAGTACTAACCCAGGACAGGGCAGGCTATCGACAACCAGTGGCTTTTCTATCAAAGGTTTTAGACCCCGTTTGTCGTGGCTGGCCAGAATGTGTACAAGCCATCGCAGCCACTGCTGTTTTAGTTGAGGAAGGACGAAAAATTACTTTCGGCGCCCCTATGATAGTTCACACCACTCACACAGTCCGCAATATTCTCTTACAGCGTGCTGGGAGATGGTTCACGGACTCTAGAATTTTAAAATAAGAAAAGATCCTAATGGATAGGGATGATTTGACCTTGCTCACGACTAAAACCCTTAACCCAGCAGCCTTCCTCGTTGCTCCAAATTTGGACAATTCCACAAATGAATTAGAACATGGGTGCTTAGAAGTCATAGACCTACAAACCAAAATTAGGGAAGATCTAACTGATGTCCCTTTAAAAGAAGGTGAAAAATGGTTTATTGACGGCTCTTCACGATGCATTGCAGGAACTCGCTATAGTGGGTATAGTGTAGTGGATGGGAAGCAAGGACTGGTGATTGAAGCCGGTCGCCTCCCTGGTCATTGGTCAGCGCAATCCTGTGAATTATACGCCCTATGTAGAGCACTCTACGGCTTAGAGTACAAAATAGGCACTATCTACACTGACTCTAAGTATGCTTTTGGTGTAGTCCACACCTTTGGGAAGATCTGGAAAGAACGAGGAATGATAACTGGTAAAGGACAGAAGTTAGCCTATGAGCACTTAATTGTCCAATCCCTAGATGCTCTGACGCTCCCGACTGAAATAGCCGTAGTACATGTCCGAGGACATCAAAGTGGTGACAGTCCTGAAGCTCACGGCAACAGGCAGGCTGATGCAGCTGCCAAACAGGCTGCACTTGCGGAAAAGATTCACATCCACCTATTACTGCCCACACCACTAGAGATTAAAAAAAACCCCATCTTTTCATGGGAAGAGGAGGTCTCAATGAAAGATCAGGGATTTCGCCAAACTGCCGACGGGTTGTGGTGGACGGCAGACGGACGTCAAGTCCTTAACAAAGCATTAGCCCGCCAAGTGGTAGATCAGCTACACCAACAGACACATTGGGGAACCCAGGCGCTTGTTGATGCCTTTCAACGATCTTTACACTGCTCCGGTATATATACAATTGCTAAACTCACTACTCGCAGTTGTCCGATCTGTCAGAGAATCAATAAGAAATCTATGCGCCCTGTAATACCTGGCGGTCGCGACATCGCAGTTCGCCCGTTTCAACGCATACAAGTTGATTTTACAGAACTTCCTAAAATTGGTATTTAGAAATACCTTCTAGTCATGGTAGATCATTTTACACGATGGGTTGAAGCTTTCCCCACCCCGAATGATCGAGCTATCACTGTGATCAGAATACTTATTGAATCTGTGATTCCAAGATATGGTCTGATTCAAACCATTGATTCAGACCGAGGTACACATTTTACCTCTCAGGTTCTCCAGGGTGTCTGCAAGAAACTGGGAATAGACTGGCAACTACATACCCCATGGCACCCCCAAAGTTCAGGTCGAGTTGGAAGAATGAATCAAACTTTGAAAAATCAACTAACTCGACTTCATGAAGAAACTGGCCTCTCCTGGATTAAATCTTTACCATTAGCCCTGCTTAGAATTCGCACAGCCCCTCGTAAAGACTTTGCAGTCGCACAATACGAAATGATGTTTGGACTTTCATT
Organism: Narcine bancroftii; assembly: GCF_036971445.1. NCBI lineage: Eukaryota > Metazoa > Chordata > Chondrichthyes > Torpediniformes > Narcinidae > Narcine > Narcine bancroftii. The sequence goes on along the minus strand of NC_091476.1, from coordinate 61,760,941 downwards.
TATGGGATTCCACACTGATACCCCTATCCCTGAGGCTAATGATCAATACATTTCAAAATTTCTACAGGGTCTTTCTACTTCTATACACGACCTGAAACAGAAGGGATTATTAGCCCAAACTCCACCCCTGGAGTTTCCTATCCATTCTATTAAGCCTGGGGATTGGGTCAAAGCATGGCAAGATAACCAACTGAAACCTGCCTGGGATGGTCCCTACTGTGTACTTTTGATTTCAGACACTGCTGTGCGAATGAGAGAAAAAGGCTGGACCCACATCCAATGAATTAAACCAGCTACCGAACCACAGGATCACGACAGTCAAACTCAACCCTCCACCTGGCGTGCAGTGCCTCATCCTTCTGACCTGAAACTTACACTACGCCGTGAAAAAGTGCCGTAATGTTGTTTTTATTCTTTATTGTATTGTTTAATTGTTGCTTCTTCATTTCTGGGACATCACTTAATTACTCGCAATGTATTTGGTCCTCCTGGAATAGGGGCAGCAGATGTCACAATTTTTTTCCTTTAGAGTTTAGACAAGGTGTAGATTTAGTTTTTAGCCATAGTGAAATATGTTTTAATGAGGGATTCCAATACGGACCAGGGGACCAGAACAGCTGTAGCGACCTTCACTTAACTTCCTGTCTTGGGTAAACTTATACCTCTCATTTTGTTCATTTTAGATTGGTCACAGTGTTTGAGCTACCGAAAGAAAATAGACACACACACCGAGAGCAGTTCAGTTTATACAAATGTTTATTACTAATTCAAAAGCTGATTTCACACTACAATATGCAAGCCCTTCCCAACTATACTTATCAACGCTTGGACTGGTCCCAACTGCCAAAGCGAGGCAACGACTGCACACTTGTAGTAGGTTGTCAGGGCGCTGGTAGCAGCTTCTCCACCTCCCCCGACCGGGACGTTGCTCGGACTCTGGCTGTTCTTCCTTCTTGACAAGGGGTGTTCCCACCCCTCGGAGAGTCTAAACTTCAGCAGCAGGACCACAGGCTTATATACCCCAAAAACAATTAATCATGCACCTACTCCTTCTAATATTTGTCAGTCAAAATCAAAATTGAACATTATATTCTACAATTTAGAAGATTAATTATTATGGAACCAGGATGTTATGATTTCCTGGTTTATCTCGTAGATACAAAGACTTATTAAAACTTCTCGAGCAAGACAGGTTGTGACCAATTCGTCAATTTCAGAGTGTTGCATTTGACAACTGCTTTCCCTGGGCCTCACACTGGAATTCCATTTCAAAGTGTATCTTCAGATAAGTCCCCATGGCTGAGTTTAATTACATCTGCTAGTTCTGAAAGTAAGGTGACCTGCGTGTGGACCCAGTGTCGTCAGTTCCACATAAGCAAAAAGCATCTGGGTACATGGTTTTAATCCTCCATTACATTCCACCCCTTGGTCACAATCTGTCATTTGCGAGGCATAACCAGTATTTGAGTACAGAGGGAGCGAAAAAAGAGAAATCAAAACAACAATTACAAAGATAAGCAATGACACGAGCAACCAACGGAGGATAGTGTGGCCCACTCCCCCAAATGTAGCTGTTAGCCATGAGAAAGGATTCCAACCAAGGCTCAAATTATCCTTGTTGGCCACAATACCCAGATACTGGAGCTCACGAACAGATTTTGAAACATGCTGAACAATAACATATTTATATAAACTGCACTTGAGGCTGGTGACCGAGGACTTCCTTGGTGTAATGCATCGGACCGTGTTTCCCACGGGGAACTCCCTTGGAACGTCCCCGACATTACAAATCCAATTGCTGGCATCAAAGCAGCTGTTAAGCCAGATCACCAGGAGTGTAAAATGTAGAACCTGGAACAAAGAAGCCTGACACATGTCACTCACGATACCATAAGCGTTCAGTGTTTAAACAGACTAAATCATCCTGTCCCTTAATAGTTACCCACCGAGTGTTATCCTGGGCAGGTGTCACTATTTCCCCTTTTACAGGAGGGCCACTACCTGGTGGTGCCATCCATACCTTTTGTCCAACATTCTCTAGTTCGGGAATGGGGGGCAATGACTGTTATTCCTCTGGAATAGGCTGTAATTCAGGAGCGTGAAGAAGTCGGTGGAAAGGTGTACCTCCTTTTAAAGGGCGATGATTCAAATTGTCGACTGCCTGCTGCAGCACATGGCACCATCCCTTCTGGGTCCCCAGTGATGTTAACAAACGAATTTGTTCCTTCAGTAAGCCGTTCATTTGTTCAACTAACCCGGCAGCCTGCGGGTAATAAGGAATATGGTGGACCCATAAAATACCGTTGTCATTTGCCCAATCACAGATTGCTTTCCTGGAGAAGTGCGAGCCATTATCAGAGTGAATCTCCTCTGGAACATCATAACGATAAATCAAATGGCTTAGTCCTTGGATAGTGCTAGCTTGGTCAGCCGTCTTGGTGGGAAAAGAAAAAACCAGGCCCGAAAAGGTGTCAACCATTACTAGGACGTAATGTTTACCCATACAGTCTAGCATGGGGCCTATGTAATCAATTTGCCAGACCGCAGCTGAGTGAGCACCCCGTTTTATTCGGCCATGCGGACCAGGTGGAACAGTATGGAACTTCACAAGCTGACATTCTGGGCATGTACGTACGACCATGCGGACATCATCCTGATGGATGGATAAAGCATGTGTACGGGCCCACATAGCTGATCCCTTCTCCCCCAAATGACCACTCTGTTCATGTGCCCATCGAGCCAGGGGGACGGTATCAGCACAGCTGATAGTGGCAAGCTGATCTGCTACTGCATTATGTTGAGTCATGTTAGTCGCTATATTGGTATGGGCATCAACGTGATAAACGGTTATCTCACGATGGTGGGAAGCATCCCACAACAGCTGCCACAACTCTTTGCCCCATACTGGGCGGTCATGTATCATCCAGTTGTTCTTTTGCAAATCAGGCATCCATACCACAAGTCCATTAGCCACAGCCCAGGAATCAGTAAACAGGCGAAGAGGGTGATCATGGGGATTTAGTGGTAAAATGACTGCCTTTAACTCAGCATACTGACTGGAGCCACCATCCCCCTCCTCCAATAAGTGAGTTCCTGACCTGGGATGGTAAGCCACCTGTTCGTGTACGCGGCCCACCCCTTCAGGCCCTCTGGTCACACGACTCTGAATATACCACTTCCATTTAACAATAGAAGACTGCTGAGCCCGCTCGATCTTTAGATTAGCATCATTAGCCAGGACCCAATTCATTATAGGAAGTGCAGGTCGCAATTGAACATCTGCATTACCTGTCATTCTTTCAGTCTCTAGCAGGGCCCAGTAACAGGCTAGTAACTGTTGTTCAAAAACAGAATAACGAGTGGCAGCCTCAGGCATGGTACATGACCGGAATCCCAGTGGGACTCGGCGACCCTCTTGTTTCTGCCAGAGGCTCCAGGAGGCCACATCATCAATATAATGGTGAATTGAGAGGGAAGGCGATACTGGAAGGTGGGTGAAGGTATACTGGCGCCCCTTCCAGGTAAAGGCAAACTGATCCTGTGAGTCCTCAGCTATAAGAATACTGAAGAAGACGTTAGCGAGATCAATGACAGCATATCATGTTCCTGAGTTCCCAGTAGCAATGTTTTCAATAAGGGTGACAATGTCCGGAACTGCTGAAGCAAGTGGTGGGGCATGTTTGTTCAAAAAGCGATAATCAACTGTCATTCTCCAGGAGCCGTCCGGCTTCTGGACCGGCCAAACAGGGCTATTAAAGGGCGACGCTGTGGGCCTCACTACCCCTTCTTCTTGCAGAGCATCGATGGTGGCAGTAATCTCTTCCTGCCCCCCAGGGAGACCATATTGTGGAATGCACACTGGTTTCATGGGGGCTGGCACCATCACAGGATCCCACTTAGCCTGACCCACTACTAGTTTTTTTGTAATAGTTCGAATTCCAAATTCAAATCCCCCTTGGCTAGTATTAAGGGCCATACCGGCCAACATATTAATACCCAGGATACACTCGTCAGTAGCAGCCACCAGGGCATGTAACCAGACAGGGGAAGGGCTATCACCCACCATGGCACAGAATTTTATTTCCTTTGCCAGGGTGACCGCTCCTCCCAACCCCTCTACTTGAAAGGCCGGTCCAGTCCAGAGGTCGGGGTTACCAGGAATCACCGAGTGCTCTGCACCGGTGTCGAACAAAGCCAAGTATTGGCGATCATTACCCCCACCCCAGTGGATTGTTAACGGTATGTAGGGCCGCGGATCCCCGTGTGTGCGCCGTGTCTCGATGGAGTAGACACGGGAATCCTGCCCACACCTTCAGGCTTCAGAAGGGTTCGGGGGCTTCCAGGACTACATGCTATTGTTATCTTTAAGAGCCTGTTTAACCCATTGTTTTACCTCATCATGAGTAACTGGAGCAGGAGAAGCCGGATCGATAGAAGCAGCAGTGGGAACAGAAGGCACAGCTGGGCCTGGAGGACTCAGCAGCTGGGGATGATGTTCCCCTGCCTTCCTCTCATAAAGGGCATAAAGGACCGCAGTAGGTTTCCCATCAATATCACTTTTAGGTACACCTAACTTTAACAAGGTTAGAAAAAGGTCCTTCCTTGTCGGTCCTCTCTTTTCATCCTGCTTATCTGATTTAACCTGGGCTGTACATGAGTGGATTTTACCTCCCAGTTCTAATTCTCTAGGCCCAGATAAGGCGTGCACCGTCTCAGACACAGAGTGCCCAATTAGTGGACTAGTTATGGACAGAACCAATCCCTGTGTGGTGGGTTGGGCGGAACGAACCAATGTGGTATGCATTCCGGCAGTGAATATCTCTTCATCAGGGCTCCCCCCATGTACTGTAAGGTAAAACATCATGAGATGGGAATGTGTAGGGAGTTACCCTGTACAGGGCAGTAACAAGAAGGGGAGGTGTCCTTGTACTCCTGTTAGGTAAAACATCATGAGATGGGACCGGAGAAGGAGTCACCCAGTACTAAGGAGTAACAGAATGCATCCTTGTACTTACAAGATAAGAGAGACATTGATGGATTGAGAGGCAGGAAGCTAGCAGGGAAAGGATAGCAACAGTTTAAGAGAGACATTGATGGATTGAGAGGCAGGAAGCTAGCAGGGAAAGGATAGCAACAGTTTTAGTCATTGGACAAGTAATGATATGATGATGTTCTAAGCATGTATCCAAGGGTATAAAGAATCACCATTTTGCTGATAACGGCAGAATGCATTCTCCGGCTAACATCGTTAGTCGCAAGTGTTACAATCCGGTAATAAAGAACAAAGAACCCTGATTTCGACTCAGCCTGGTGTTTGTCTCACTCATTCATGAACAAAGCAGACCTAACAGTACCCACAGCCTCAAACGCCCTCCATTCAAGGCAGAGGCCAGGGCCTGTTGACGAATTAATGCTATACCCTCCTCTGGAGTTCTCCAATTGTTTTGCAAATATAAATCCTAATCTATTGGTGATGGGTATACTCGTAGCAGGGCATCCCCTAGAGTAGTAAGTAAGTAATCCATCTCTCTCCCTCTACCCCGCAGCTCAGCAGTGACCCGGATATCAGTAGTCAATGTTCCTAATCCCAACAATTCCTCAGGGGTTAAAAATACATTACCCCCTCCTTGTTCCCAGACATGCAGGAGCCAGGCCGCCAGAGTTTCTCCTGCCTTTTGCCTAAATCGATCTCCAATGGCAGCCAGCTCTTTTACAGAGAAATCACGTATCTTTGACTCCTTCCGACCCCTGTTCCCACTTTGGCTCACAGGGTCCTCCACCCAGTCTAGGGGAGGAGGTCGAGGCCATCCAACAGAGGGAGTAGGCCATAGAGCATAAGCAGGGGTTTGGGTATTTTCCCCTGGGTCCACATGGGAAACCGGGGTATCTATCCCTTCCATCTCTACCCTTACATCAGCCCCCCTTCTGTCTGTTTGGGAAATCTGCTGCCTTATAGGGCAGGCGTGAACAGCAGTTGGAGAGGGTAGTATGTTAGACACATGCTGAGGAGTATCTGCATTATTACCATTGTCATTCCAGATATTCCCATCCCAATCCTCAATTACATCAGGATCGTCACCATTCCTTATCATGGCATGAATACGATATGGATCAGGTTCTACTCCATGCCTTTCCTTATCTGCACAGAGCTGCTGCCGGAGTTTAATATTACGGCAAATCATTTGGACATGCTTATCTTCCCATTCTTTGGCTCTGTCCTGACTGGTGTGAACAATCTCGCTCATCATGGAAAAGCATTGTTGCAGGACTTCTAGCTCCTCCTCTAATTGCTTTCTTTTGCACTGAGATTCTACTTCTCTTTGAATTAATTCTGCTTCACGCTGAACGGAGTGGCGTAATGCTGTGGCCAGCAACCAAAAACCATTCATCAGCGTTCCCTTTTTATCAGGAAATTTACTTTCTCAAAGGAGAGTGGCAACATGGATTTGTGGGAGGAAGGTCATGTTTGACCAATCTGATTGAATTTTTTGAAGAGGTGACTAGGAATGTGGATGAGGGTAGCGCAGTGGATGTTGTCTATATGGACTTCAGTAAGGCCTTCGATAAGGTACCACATGGAAGTTTAGTTAGGAAGGTGCAGTCTTTAGGTATAAATTTTAAGATAGTCAAATGGATTGAACATTGGCTGAAAGGGAGAGGCCAGAGAGTGGTAGTGGATAATTGTCTGTCAGGTTGGAGGCCGGTGACCAGTGGTGTGCCTCAAGGATCTGTATTGGGCCCATTGTTGTTCGTTATATACATTAATGATCTAGATGATGGGGTGGTGAATTGGATTAGTAAATATGCAGACGATACTAAGATAGGTGGAATAGTGGATAATGAAGAAGGTTTTCAAGGATTGCAGAGGGATTTGGGCTGCTTAGAAAAGTGGGCTGAAAAATGGCAGATGGAATTTAATGCTGATAAGTGTGAGGTGCTTCATTTTGGTAAGAAGAATCAGAATAGGACATATGTGGTAAATGGGAGAGCATTGAGGAATACAGAAGAGCAGAAAGATTTAAGAGTAACGGTACATCGTTCCCTGAAGGTAGAAACTCACGTGAATAGGGTGGTGAAGAAGGCTTTTAGTATGCTGGCCTTTATCAATCATTGCATGGAATATAGGAGTTGGGAGGTGATGTTGAGATTGTATAAGACGTTGGTGCGGCCTAATTTGGAGTTCTGTGTGCAGTTCTGGTCGCCTAATTATAGGAAGGATATAAACAGAGTGGAGAGAGTGCAGAGAAGGTTTACCAGAATGTTGCCTGGGTTTAAGCATCTGGAGAATGGGGAGAGATTGGACAGATTGAGTCTTTATTCTTTGGAGCGTAGAAGGTTGAGAGGGGATTTGATAGAAGTATTTAAGATTATGAAAGGGATAGACAGAATGGATGTGGATAGACTATTTCCGTTAAGAGGAGGAAAGTTTAAAACAAGAGGACATGAGTTAAGATTTAAGGGGCAGAGGTTTAGAGGTAACATGAGGGGGAACTTCTTTACTCAGAGAGTGGTAGCTGTGTGGAATGATCTTCCGGGAGAAATAGTGGCGGCGGAGTCAATTGTATTATTTAAGAAAAGGTTGGACAGGTATATGGATGAGAAGAAGATGGAGGGTTATGGGCATTGTGCAGGGAGGTGGGACTAGAAAGGGGTGTTTGGTTCGGTGCGGACTAGAAGGGCCTAATGGCCTGTTTCCGTGCTGTAATTGTTATGTTATGTTAAAAAAAAACCGCTCTCCCAGAGGTGCACTTGATGGGTCTAACTTCTCATCCCAACTAATGGGTGGTCCCAACAAAGACAGGGTAGTGGCCAACATGCCAAACCCATCGTCTTTGGAAGTCCATCCAGGAATCAAGAACTGCTCAGGGCTCACCTCTTTCTTTCGGCGAAACATCTTGAGACCAACCCTGCTCGCTGCGCCAATTGTCTTGGGTAAACTTATACCTCTCATTTTGTTCATTTTAGATTGGTCACAGTGTTTGAGCTACCGAAAGAAAATAGACACACACACCGAGAGCAGTTCAGTTTATACAAATGTTTATTACTAATTCAAAAGCTGATTTCACACTACAATATGCAAGCCCTTCCCAACTATACTTATCAACGCTTGGACTGGTCCAAACTGCCAAAGCGAGGCAACGACTGCACACGTAGTAGGTTGTCAGGGCGCTGGTAGCAGCTTCTCCACCTCCCCCGACCGGGACGTTGCTCGGACTCTGGCTGTTCTTCCTTCTTGACAAGGGGTGTTCTCACCCCTCGGAGAGTCTAAACTTCAGCAGCAGGACCACAGGCTTATATACCCCAAAAACAATTAATCATGCGCCTACTCCTTCTAATATTTGTCAGTCAAAATCAAAATTGAACATTATATTCTACAATTTAGAAGATTAATTATTATGGAACCAGGATGTTATGATTTCCTAGTTTATCTCATAGATACAAAGACTTATTAAAACTTCTCGAGCAAGACAGGTTGTGACCAATTCATCAATTTCAGAGTGTTGCATTTGACAACTGCTTTCCCTGGGCCTCACAGTGGAATTCCATTTCAAAGTGTATCTTCAGATAAGTCCCCATGGCTGAGTTTAATTACATCTGCTAGTTCTGAAAGTAAGGTGACCTGCGTGTGGACCCAGTGTAGTCAGTTCCACATAAGCAAAAAGCATCTGGGTACATGGTTTTAATCCTCCATTACACTTCCCACATAGATATTAAAGGTATGAGTTCTAAACCTGTAGCACAAAGAGAGCGATATGACACAGACACACTGAATGTTAGTAACCAATGCACCTGTCAGAGAGAGAGAGAGAGAAGACGTTTGCTAATGTACACAGACAAGCTTCGACTCACATCTTCAATTATACTCATACTGTAACACACATCTCTAATCGTAATGCACAATCCTCCCCAGACTGGTCTTTTCTCAAACATCCTTTGGGTTCCGCCGGCATTCACAATCCTTACTACTGCATCGTTAAGGGATGTTCCAGTTATAAACGGCAACAGCGGGTACAGATCGCTAACGCTCCTTGCCATCTGAAACATCTAATCAGACTCCATGCAGCCTTGGGCATCATCATCCAACAGAACACAATGGCCCTGAGGTTACGGGCTGAAGATAAACAACGTTTACCAGGCACACTTCAACAACACCGCCTGCCTCTCGATTACAGCTTCGCTGCTGAACGCAGCACTTGTGAAAGACTCCTTAAAGACACTACTCACAACGGGCAGGCGGTTAAGAACACTTCTTCAGGACGTTGAAAAACTTCCCATGCCCAGGTACAGCCTTTGCAACCTCGGTCCTCTGCGGGATGGACTGGACTTTTCACCAGTTACTGGAGTCTGATACTCGCAACGCTTTTAACAGCTGGACTCATTATTCTCACCATCTTACTGCTTCCTTACATACAGACTTGTGCACATCGTTTAACTCATCAACCCTTTCGTCAGAACACTTTCACCCAAGGATGTATGATTCCCAACATCTTTCTGAGGACATGGAAACTGCTATCCGTTTATTGACCAGCTGGGAAAACCAACAAGTTCCACTTTACCGCATCAGTAATACTGATCTAAAAGAAAACGGAGGATTGTGAGAGACCAGTAACACTGATAATTGTGTGAGATCAGTATTACTGATCTAAAAGAAAAGTGAGGATTGTGAGAGAGGAGAAAAACTGACATTGCAATATGAACATGAAGAAATGAAGAAAATAAAATTGATACATAAGTAAATGAATGAAGCCAGTACAAACAACATGAGACATGGATATTAGAAGGCAGGAAGCTGACACTGTCTGAGTAAGGTAAGAATCTCCTACAGCAGCAAGTTCACTGAATGAAGGAGAGAAGGACAGACAATTGAGAATAGAAGTAGAGTTAGTCTGAATGAGATAAGGGTCGCCAAGCCCCAGATAGAATTAGCATACACAGATTTTTCAAGTATGCATATTTAACTAGTAAACCCTAGACAAGATTAACGAACCCTGCAGATGAAGGGACTGTAGCCCTGAGAGTCGGGAAGGTGTGAATGGGGACAAGGGCTAGGATGTGAATAAGGACAATGGGAATAATGGCATGAGAAGACACCGACAGGATACCCCCTGGTCCTCCAAGTATACTGAAACTGCACGTAGGCAGGAAGGATTGCCTCTGCCAAACCCATCCAGGGGGCAGAAGAATGTAAGGGGGAGGGTATTCTGATACTGAAATTTACTGTATAAAAGTTGGGTGAGCCCCAGTGTATGTGTGTATTCCCAGGGTAAGGGGAAGCACCCAACTTTGCATTGTTGTTGTAATAAATGTTCTTTGTTCTCAATATTTGTCTCGAGCAATTTCTTTAAAGGTACTTCTGTTTCTAACACATGTAAAACTTTTAATTTAATTACTAAAATTGTGAACGTACAGTATAGATTAGTTCATTATAATTTTATTCATCAATCATACTTAACTCCTGAAAAAGTAAAGAAGTTTAAATATATTACTTCAGATTTATGTTTTAGATGTCATAAGGAAGAAGGAACCTTCTTCCATTCGATATGGTTAAATCCTTTTGGAATAAAATTAAAGAATTTTTGGAAGGTGTGGATAAGGACGATGACAATAAGGAATTTTTGTTAAAATTTAAAATTACATTGGATCCTATGATATTTTTATTGGGTGATACTAAATCATTGTGTTTAGAGTTGAAATTAGATAAACCCCAAATTGCTATTCTGAGGTTGACATTAGCAGTAGCCAGGAAATGTTCAGCAGTTACTTAGAAGAATGAGATTCAAATGAGTATTCAACGGTGGCATGTGGAGATGAGGTCATGTATTCCTTTAGAGTAGATAACGTATAATTTACAAAATAATTGTCCTTTTTTTGGATAAAGTTTGGAACCCGTATATGGATTTGATGCATACTGTTAGAAACAGAATTTACCTTTAAAGAAATAGCTCGAGACAAACATTGAGAACAAAGAACATTTATTACAACAACAGTGCAAAGTTGGGTGCTTCCCCTTACCTTGGGAATACACACACATACTGGGGCTCACCCAACTTTTATACAGTCAAGTTCAGTATCAGAGTGCCCTCCCCCTTACATTCTTCTGCCCCCTGGATGGGTTTGGCAGAGGCAATCCTTCCTGCCTATGTGCAGTTTCAGTACACTTGGAGGACCAGGGGGTATCCTGTGAGTGTCACATCATGTCATTGTCCTTATTCACACCTTCCTGATTCTCGGGGCTACAGTCTCTTGGTATGCAGAGTTGACCCATCCTATCTAGGGTTGGCTAATTTAATATGTATAAATCTGTGTAAGGTTAGCTAATTAGATATGTAGGACTTGGTACTTCTATCTAGGGCTAGGAGACCTTTATCTGATCCAGACTACCTCAACTTCCTACATTCTATTGTACCTTACCATTCCTTATCTTAGTCTTATGGTGGCTCTTGTCACAAAGAAGATTCTTATGTTAATCGTGCTGACTCTGCTTTCCTGCATCCTAATCCCCAAGCTCATCCTGTTTGTACTGGTTACAGCCATTAACTGATGAATTTTAGTTTCTTCCATGTTCATAATTTTAGATCAATTTTCCCATCTCTCACAATATTAACTCTTAAAATATTTTCCCGTACATGGGTGGTGTGGTCCCCAAACACAATGCATTTAAATGTATTGTTTTAATTGTTCTCTTCCATCTTTCTTTTTGGGGAGGGGGGTGTAGATTAGTAGGGAAGTGGGAGGGAGGGATGGGGGGTATTATGGGATAAAATATGTATTAGTATTACATTGAATTTTGCATGTATTATCAATTGATTATAAATAAAATTTTCAAAAAATTCTAAATTTAGTGTTGCTTGGTGCCCCTGACAGTAAGAGAAAGCGAAAGAGAGTCCCTTCAGAGACATTGATGTCTGTGGGTTTGCCTCCAGTGCTCCCACAGCCTCTTCAGCCACACAGACCCCTATTCGATCCACTGGCAACCCGAGGTCCAGATCCAAACCTCCGACATAATCCAGAAGCTTTCAGCGCCCAAGGTCCTTTGGGGGCCTTTCTTGATCCTCAGCACCCTCTCAGATTCCTGTTCCAATGCTTGGTTCCGACGAGAGTAGTGTCCAGCAGCCCACCCTGTGCATTGGTCCTTCAGCTATTGAGTCCGCTGGTCCACTACCGTGGTCACCGTCCTGTAGGGTTCTCAACTGGGGTGGGGGGGGATCTTCCCTCCCCACTGCTGAGCACAGGTAAAAATCTAACCAACCTTGTCTTAAATATATTTACTGAGGTCACCTCCAGTGTTTCAATGGGCAAATACCCCATCCTCATCTCCATCCTGGATCTTGAGGCTCTGCCCCTAGTCCTGGTCTCCCCCACCAATGGGAACAACTTACCAACCTCTATCTTATCAATGCCTTTCATAATTTTATATTTTTCAATAAGATCTGTTCCCATTCTTCTAAATTCCAGCAAGTACAGTCCCAGATGACTCAATTTCCCCTCAGAGGCCAACCCCCTCATCTCTGGAATCAACCTGGTGAACCTCCTCGGCATCACCTCCAAAGCCAATACATCCTTCCTCAAGTCAGGAGACCAGAACTGCAGATGCAACCTCACCAGTACCGTGTCCAGTTGCTCCAGTGTCCCTGCTCCTGAATTCAATCCCTCCAGAAATGAAGGCCAATGTTCCACTTGCCTTCTCCATAGACTGGCCAGGATTGGGGGAGGGGGGTATGAGGTCTGGGAACAATTTACACAAACCTGGGTTGCTTTCTTTGGAGTGGTCAGAGGTTGAGAGGTTCATAAAGATGTGATGTTGACGTGGACCTCCAAGTTTCTCCAAAGCAAATAAGCTGCCTGTTATGGGCCCAAAGGACCCCAAAACCCAGCAGCAATAGACATTCACCAAGACAAGTAGTTATTTAAACAAAAGTTGTTTTTAATTATCTTTAAACATTAAAACAGAATCAAACTAACTTATTTCTATTAACTTAATTAACCCAACTTAACCCCCTTCTAATTCTAAGTGCATGTGTATGTAAATTTAAGAAGAGTTCTTTGGTTCACAGTTCAATCTCACTTCTCATTCTTCCAGGTTCACTGGTTGCAGGTAATTCTTATACTGTGCACAGAATTTAGCATGTATAAAGTTTACCAGGCTTTGGTGCTTAAAAGATAAATGTTTACCGCTCATGAAGGTTCTTTGGAGGTTTGCAGAGAGAGATGTGTTGTTCCAGGATTTCCACAACTGAGGTACAATTAGTGACCTCAATGTCTTGCTTTTTTTATTTTTTTTTAATTTTTCACACTATAAACCATATTGACCAAGATACATAGACATTTTTCTTCTTAAATATATAGTGTCGTTTTCTCCCCCTTTTTTCCCCCTCCCTTCCCTCCCTCCCTCACTCCCTTTCCCATTTATTTAAAGTTCAAACTATAAGATACATTAAACCAGTTAAACAATGTTGTCACTAAATAAAAATAAACAAGAAATTTTACTGAGTCAGTTCTTTTCATTATCTTCTCCTTATGTCATTTTAGATGGTGGAATAGATTTCTCTATTGTGTTTCATGTATGCCTCCCATATTTGTTTGATATTTGTAATATTTCTTAAATTATATGTTATTTTTTTCTAATGGAATACACTTATTCATTTCTTATTGTATTCTCAAGTTATCTTCTAATTTCCAGGTTGACATAATACATTTTTTTGCTACAGCTAGGGCTATCATAACAAATCTTTTTTGTGCTCCATCCAAATCGAGTCCAAATTCTTTGTTTCTTATATTACTTAGGAGGAAAATCTCTGGTTTTTTTGGTATATTGCTTTTTGTGATTTTATTTAATATCTGGTTTAGATCTTCCCAAAATTTTTTCACTTTCTCACATGTCCAAATTGCATGAATTGTTGTTCCCGTTTCCTTTCTACAGCAAAAACATCCGTCTGATACCGTTGGATCCCATTTATTTAACTTTTGAGGTGTGATGTATAGCCTGTGTATCCAGTTATATTGTATCATACATAACCTCGTGTTTATTGTATTTCTCATAGTTCCGGAGCATAGCTTCTCCCATGTTTCATTCTTTATCTTTATGTTTAGATCTTGCTCCCATTTTTGTTTAGTTTTACCATTTGTTTCCTCGTTCTCCTTTTCTTGCAGATTGATGTACATGTTTGTGACAAATTTTTTGATTATCATTGTGTCTGTAATCACATATTCAAAATTGCTTCCTTCTAGTAACCTCAGACTGTTTCCCAATTTGTCCTTCAAGTAGGTTTTCAGTTGGTAGTATGCAAACATTGTATCGTGAGTTATATATTTATCCTTCATTTATTCAAAGGATAATAATTTATTTCCCAAAAAACAATTTTCTATTCTTTTGATCCCTTTTCTCTCCCATTGTCTAAAGGAAAGGTTATCTATTGTAAAAGGGATTAGCTGATTATGCGTCAATATTAGTTTTGGTAGTTGGTAATTTGTTTTATTCCTTTATACATGAATCTTCTTCCAAATGTTGAGGAGATGATGCAATACTGGTGAATTCCTACATTGTACCAATTTTTCATCCCATTTATATAGTATATGTTCAGGTATCTTCTCGCCTATTTTATCTAGTTCTAATCTGGTCCAATCTGGTTTTTTGCTTGTTTGATAAAAATCTGATAGGTATCTTAATTGTGCGGCTCTATAATAATTTTTAAAGTTTGGTAGTTGTAAGCCTCCTTGTTTGTACCATTCTGTTAATTTATCTAGTGCTATCCTTAGTTTCCCTCTTTCCATAAAATATTCCTTATTATTTTCTTTAACTCCTTGAAGAATTTCTCTGTTAGGCGTATTGGTAATGACTGAAATAGATATTATATCCTTGGGAAAATGTTCATTTTAATACAGTTTATCCTTCCTATCAGTGTTAGTGGTAAGTCTTTCCAATGCTCTAAGTCGTCTTGTAATTTTTTCATTAATGGATGGTAATTGTGTTTATATAGATGGCCGAGGTTTTTATTTATTTGTAGACCTAGGTATCGCATTGCTTGCGTTTGCCATCTAAATGGCGATTCTTTCTTAAACTTTGAGAAATCCGCATTATTCATTGGCATTGCTTCACTTTTATTTGCGTTGATCTTGTACCCCAACACTTCTCCATATTCCTTCAATTTCCTATGTAATTCTTTTATTGATATTTCTGGTTCTGTTAAGTATATTATAACATCATCTGCAAATAGACTGATTTTATATTCCTTGTCTTTTATTTTTATCCCTTTTATTTTATTTTCTGTTCTTATCAGTTCTGCTAGTGGTTCTATAGCTAACGCGAACAGTGAGGGAGATAGTGGACATCCCTGCCTCGTTATGCTTAAGTTAATGCTTAAGTTAAATTGTTTTGATATATATCTCCATTTACTGTCACTTTATATAATGCTTCAATCCAATTAATATATTTCTCTGGTAGGCTGAATTTTTGTAGTACTTTGAATAAATAATTCCATTCTACTCTGTCAAAGGCCTTCTCTGCGTCTAAAGCAACCGCTACTGTTGGAGTTTTATTTCCTTCTACTGCATGAATTAAGTTAATAAATTTACAAATATTGTCTGTTGTTCGTCTTTTTTTAATAAATCCAGTTTGGTCTAGATTTACTATTTTTGGTACATAGTCGGCTAATCTGTTTGCTAATAGTTTAGCTATTATCTTATAATCTGTGTTAAGTAATGATATTGGTCTATATGACGCTGGTGCAAGTGGGTCTTTCCCTGTCTTTGGTATTACTGTAATTATTGCTGTTTTGCATGAATCTGGTATGCTTTGTGTTTTATCAATCTGGTTGATTACTTCCAGAAGGGGAGGAATTAATAAGTCTTTAAATGTTTTATTGAATTCTATTGGGAATCCATCCTCTCCTGGTGTTTTATTGTTCGGTAATTTTTTAAATTATCTCCTGTAATTCTTCTATTTCAAATGGTTTTATTAATTTATTTTGCTCCTCTGTTTGTAATTTCGGTAGTTCAATTTTAGTTAGAAATTCATCTATTTTGTCTTCTTTCCCTTCGTTTTCAGTTTGATATAGTTGCTCGTAGAATTCCCTGAAATTTTCATTGATCTCTGTTGGATTATATGTAATTTGCTTCTCCTTTTTCCTTAATGCCAATACCATTCTTTTAGTTTGTTCTGTCTTAAGCTGCCATGTTAGAATTTTGTGCGTTTTTTCTCCTAGTTCATAATATTTCAGTTTTGTCTTCATTATGTTCTTCTCCACCTTATATGTTTGTAGTATTTCATATTTTATTTTTTATCTGCCAATTCTCTTCTTTTAGTTGTAACTTCCTTTATTGCTAATTCTTTTTCTATATTTGTTATTTCCCTTTCCAACTGTTGTTTCCCGATTGTAGTCCTTCTTCATCTTAGTTACATAACTTATTATTTGCCCTCTGATGAACACTTTCATTGCAACCCATAGTATAAACTTATCTTTCACTGATTCCATATTTATTTCAAAGTACATTTTAATTTGTCGTTCAATGAATTCTCTAAAATCCTGTCTTTTAAGTAGCATGGAGTTTAATCTCCATCTATACATTCTTGGTGGGATGTCCTCTAGCTCTATTGCCAATAATAGAGGTGAGTGGTCCGATAATAGTCTAGCTTTATATTCCGTTTTCCTAACTCTCCCTTGAATGTGGGCTGATAACAGGAATAGGTCTATCCTTGAATATGTTTTATGTCTGCCCGAATAATATGAATATTCCTTTTCCTTTGGGTGTTGTTTCCTCCATATATCCAAAAGTTGCATTTCTTGCATCGATTTAATTATAAATTTGGTTACTTTGTTCTTTCTGTTAGTTTTTTTTCCAGTTTTATCCATGTTTGAATCCAAATTAAGGTTAAAATCCCCTCCTATTAGTATGTTCCCTTGCATGTCTGCTATCTTCAAAAAAATATCTTGCATAAATTTTTGATCTTCTTCATTAGGTGAATATACATTGAGTAAATTCCAAAATTCTGAATATATCTGGCACTTTATCATTACATACCTCCCTGCTGGATCTATTATTTCCTCCTCTATTTTGATTGGTACATTTTTATTGATTAATATAGCTACTCCTCTGGCTTTTGAATTATATGATGCTGCCATTACATGCCCTACCCAGTCTCTCCTTAATTTCTTGTGTTCCACTTCAGTTAGATGTGTTTCTTGTACGAATGCTATATCATTTTTTTCTTTTTTCAGTAAATTTAACAGTTTCTTCCTTTTGATTTGGTTATGTATTCCATTAATATTTAAAGTCATATAGTTCAACATAGCCATTTCATACTTTGTTTATCTTTCCTTTCCATTTCCTCATCACCACCTTCCCTTCTTATCCATTTCTGCTTTCTTTTTTTGAACACATTATAAGACAACATTTCTAAAACATAAAATATTTCCACTATTCTCATATCTAAAATTCCTTTAACCCCAATAGCCCCTCCCCTTCCTGAGTGGCCCTTTGTCCCTTGTCGGGCAACCACATCTCCCCTCTCCATTTGGATTTGCGAATTCACTCGCAAGCATCAACTGATATCGCAGTAACTGTAATTCTTCCCCACCCAGCCCCCACAGAAAAGATTTTAATCTTCATATATAACAAAGGTCACTCTCTTAAATTCACTCTCCTTACTTCCTTTCTTCCCTTTCTTAGATACACACACATATACATATATATATATATATACATACATACCTACATACACACATACATATTTTGTTCTTGTTACATCTCTTCATCTCTTTGTCTGTTTTGTAGTTGTTCTGCAAATTTTTGTGTTTTGCTGCCCTGGAATAACTATTTTAAGTACTGCTGGGTATTTTAACATAAATTTATAACCTTTTTTCCATAGGGTCGTTTTTGCTGCATTAAACTCCTTCCTCTTCTTCAGGAGTTCAAAACTTATATCTGGATAGAAAAAAAAATTTTGACCCTTGTATTCCAGTGGTTTTTTGTCTTCTCTTATTTTCTTCATTGCCTTCTCCAATATATTTTCTCTTGTTGTATATCTTAGGAATTTTATTAGAATGGATCTTGGTTTTTGTTGTGGTTGTGGTTTAGGGGCTAATGTTCTGTGTGCCCTTTCTATTTCCATTTCTTCCTGTAATTCTGTTCTTCCTAGGACCCTGGGGATCCATTCTTTTATAAATTCTTTCATATTTTTGCCTTCTTCATCTTCCTTAAGGCCCACTATCTTTATATTGTTTCTTCTATTATAATTTTCCATTATATCTATCTTCTGAGCTAACAGCTCTTGTGTCTCTTTAATTTTTTTTTATCAGATTCTTCTAATTTCTTTTTTAAGTCTTCTACTTCCATTTCTATGGCTGTTTCTTGTTCTTCCACCTTGTCTACTCTTTTTCTTATATCTGTCATGATCATCTCTAATCTATTCATTTTTTATTCTTTTTTTTATTTCACTGAATTCTTGTGACTGCCATTCTTTTACTGTTTCCATATATTCTTTTAAAATATATATATCTATGTACTTGCCCTTCCCTTCATCTTCCATTTCTCTGTGTTCTTCCTCTTCTTCTTCTGAGTCCATTCCAGGATCTGTGTCCTTTACCTCTGTCTCTTCTGGTTTTCTTGTTGGGTTGTTTGTTTTATTTTGTTGGGTATTTTTGGTCTTCTTATATTAGAAGTGTCTTGATGTTGGTCTTCTTCCTCTGGGTTGGTCATCTGTTGTTTCTTTGATTTCTTATTTTTACTCTCTTCTTTCTTGCTCTCGTTATTTTCTGTTTTCCTCTTGCTGTTGTGTTGTAGTTGTCATTTTCAGCTGTCGAGATCGACTCCTCAGCTGGTCCCCCCTCCCGTCAGTGTTATTTTTGTCTTGCGCATCACACATGCGCGAGGATTCACGCATGCGCGGTTGTGCACTTTTGTTTGGCTCCGTGAGCCATTTTTGTAGTCTCGAGCTTGGGGATTCGACTGATCTCAGGGAGCGGGCTTCTGTCTCCACGGCGGGCATCCTCATACAGGTAAGGCCTTCACCTTCTTCTTCCGACGTCTTTCCTTCTTCTTTTCTTCCCATTGTTCTTGGCTTTTCTTTCTTTGCTGCCATTTTCTCCACACTTTTACTTTCACTTTGTTTTGGTTTTTATGTTTGTGCCTTTGGTTTTTCTCTATCTTTTTTTTACTTTTCTGGAGAGGGCTGGAGTTCTCCAACCGGCCACTACTCCATCACGT
The DNA here is from genome assembly GCF_036971445.1 of Narcine bancroftii. NCBI lineage: Eukaryota > Metazoa > Chordata > Chondrichthyes > Torpediniformes > Narcinidae > Narcine > Narcine bancroftii. The sequence continues at coordinate 61,741,738 of NC_091476.1, read as the reverse complement.
GACTCCTCTCCCACCTCAATGTCTTGCTGATGAAACTTGGCCCATCAGGGTTATCCAGATGATAACCTCTTTCTTTCAGGCTACACAGAGTTCTTTTCTGTTCTACTTATTCCAAGAGAAACATCAGACAGATCGCTCTTCCAGCCATCCGCCATTCTGGAGCTTTCTGTTTCCAACAAGCTTCTCCAGGATTGCACTGTTCAGCTGCTTTCAGTGTCACACACACTCACTGAGAGAGCTTATTTCACCCCTTTCTCTCTCCAACTCAGATTGCTTTTTAAAAAAATTTTATTTCTCACACTGTGAATCATATCATCCAAAATATGTACAAACGTTTCTCATTAAATATACACAGTGGCATTTTCCCCTTTCCCACTCTCCTCCAAAACCAATAAATATTCAACATATACAATACAATAAAACCATAAAACATCTTCACACAAGGGAAAAACAAAAAAGAAAAACATGTCATCTACTTTTACACACTAAATCAACTTGTTTTGTCTTCTTACTGTTTTAGGGGATGGAGGTCCGAGGCAAGTTCTCTCTGTTATGTTCCATGTATGGTTCCCAAATTTGTTCAAACAATGTGACTTTATTTTTAAAATGTTATGTTAATTTTTTCCAATGGAACACATTTATTCATTTCTATGTACCATTCGTGTATTCTCAGGCTCTCTTCCATTTTCCAAGTTGACATTATACATTTTTTTGCTACTGTTAAGGCTATTATAATGAATATTTTTTTTGAGCTTTATCCAATTTGAGACCAAGTTCTTTAACTTAAAAGAAAGATCTCTCGATTTTTTGGTATGTTGTTTTTTGTGATTTTATTTAATATCTAATTTAGTACATGCCTAAATTGCATGTACTGTTGTTCCCATTTCATTTTTACAGCGAAAACATCTATCTGATAATGTTGGATCCCATTCTTTTAAATTTTGAGGCGTGATATATAACCTGTATAACCAATTAAATTGTATCATGTGTAACCTTGTGTTTATTGTATTCTTCATAGTTCCAGAACATAACTTTTCCCATGTTTCATTCTTTATCTTTATGTTTAAGTCCTTTTCCCCACTTTTGTTTGAGTTTATAGCTTATTTCATCATTTTCCTTACCTTGCAGCTTAATGTACATATTTGTTATAAATCTTTTAATTATCATTGTATCTGTAATCACATATTCAAAGCCGCTTCCTTCTGGTAATCTCAATCTGTTCCACAATTTATCCTTTAAATAAGCTTTCAGTTGATGGTATGCAAACATCGTACCGTGAGTTATTCCATATTTGTACTTCAACTGTTCAAATGTTAATAAATTATTTCCCAAAAAACAATTTTCTATTCTCTTGATTCCTTTTCTCTCCCATTCTCTAAAGGAAAGGTTATCTATTGTAAAAGGGATTAGTGAATTTTGCGTCAATAACAATTTTGGTATTTGGTCATTCATTTTTTTCCTTTTTACGTGAATCTTCTCCCATATATTATGCAATACTGGTGAGCTGTTATATTACACCAGCTTTTCATCCCACTTATAAAGTATATGTTCCGGTACCTTCTCTCCTATTTTATCTAGTTCTATCTTAGTCCAGTCAGGTTTTTCTCTCTTCTGGTAAAAATCTGATAAGTACCTTAATTGTGTGGCTCTATAATAATTTCTGAAGTTTGGCAACTGCAAACCACCAACTCAGATAGCTTGAAAGCTCATGTGAATCTCTCACTTGCCACAAAACCCCCACCTTCTTCAGCAAACCACAGGCGTCATTCTTCTTGGTCAAGCTGTTGCCTTAAAGTAAACAAAACCCAGGAGTGACCTTTCTGTGAGCACTTTGTAGAAAGGTCTGAAGCCTTGTAAACAGCCAAAGTGTCTCCAGTCCAAACAATAGTTTATTCATTTTATGACATCATTTCAATGTGAAATGTGCATAGTATTCTCCATAGTTTCTGTAAAGTTCACTGAATATGAATTCTTCAGTATTTCAAGTAAGATCTGTTTTAAAATGTGTGTATTTTCTCTAATTTCACCAATTATCTCATAAATATATTTTCCATTACATGCCGAAACAAATTTAAATTCAAATTTTAAATGTACACATGCAGCACGGAAATAGGTCCTTATGCCCATGAGCCCGTGCCGCCCAATTGACCTACAACCTCCAGAATATTCCAATGGTGAAAGGAAACCGCAGCCCCCTGAGAAAAACCCACGCAGATGCGGGGAGAACAGACAAACTCCTCACAGACAGCCCAGTTCCGATCGCTGGCGCTGTAACGGCATGGCACTAACCCTGCCAGCCCAAACTTCATTCACTTTGCAAATTGAGCACAGCGATACAGCAAGAAGCACAAACATCCACCTTACCACAAAGGAGACTGCCCCATGACTTACAGTATTATCTTATTGATGCTTTTTTAAAATTTCCAGATGGCTTGAACATTTGAACTGACTGTTCCATGCAAGCACACACACCTCCCCCAAAGGTTTCTTAGGATTTGTTTCACCACTCGGACTGCCAGACAGGACAATGAGCTCCCTATCAGCTCCCAAATGCAGCCCCCCCTCCCCAATCCACTTTTCTTTTCCAGTCAGCTTCTTAAACTTACAAAATGTTTTATATTCTAAAATCTACTTTCTCAATGAGAAGAGTAGCCAGTCAGAATCTTTCTCCCAGTGTAAAAAAAATCTCTCACACACACCCACCAGGTAAGAGAGGCGGATATTTTAAAGAAAATGAGCAGGGCCCGGTATTTTGGCAAAGGCGTCTGGAATAGGTAGCCAGGAGTGGTGGTGGAAGCAAATATGAGTGTAGCTTCAAAGCAATTTCAGGATGGACACGTGAACACTGGCAGGGAAGAGAGGGATATAGATCATGTGCAATTAGCACCTGAGCAGCCTCAACCAAGGGCTGCGGCCCCAAGCACCGATCAATCCTTTCCTCCCACTGACTTGCTGAGTTCTTCCAGCAGGTTAGTTTTTGCACTCTGGATTCCAGCATCTGCAGTTTAACTTGGGCACAGACCTCGTGGACTCTGTGCTGTGTCCGTACCCTGATCTGTCCATGCCCAGCAGCAACCAAACAGTTAAACCAATTCCATACTCAGCACAAACATGTCATCTTCTCATTCTCCCTGAAGAACACAGATCTTATCCCTTTGGCCCACGATGTGTGCTGACCTATATGAACCTACTCAACGAACAAACAATAAGATAAAAAGAGGTCAGAGAAGATTGACTAGGATGAAACCTGGATTTCAGGAACTGAATTACAGTGAAGGGTTAAACAGGTTAGGACTTTATTCCCTGGCACGTAGAAGAATGAAGGTGGATTTGATAGAGGTATTTAAAATTATGAGGGGGACAGACAGAGTAAATGTAGGTCTGCTTTTTGCACTGACCTAGGTGAAGTACAAACCAGAGCACATGGGTTAAAGGTGAAAGGTTTGGGGGAATTTCTTCACATAGAGAGTGGTGGGAGTGTGGAATGAGCTGCCAGCTGAGGTGGTGAATGTGGGCTCAATTCTAATATTTGAGGAAGTTGGACAGTTACGTGGATGGGAGGGGTATGGACTGGGTGCAGGTCAGTGGGACTGGACAAAATAAAATAGTTCGTTATGGACTAGGAATGCTGTTTCTGTGCTGTAATGTTCTATGGTTAAACCACCCCTCTTTCACACTCTGAACCATCTCTTTTTCTTTCATCCATGTGCCTAAGTCTTTTAAATACCCCTACTGTTCCAGTCTCCGCCATGACCCTGGCAAGGCATTCCAGGCACCCGCTACTCTTTGTGTAAAAAAAACTTACCCTGACATCTCCCTGAAACTTTCCTCCCCTCACTTAGTGCAGACGTCTTCTGGTGTTTGTTACTCTTGCCCCGGGAACAAGGTGTCCACCCTGAACATGCCTCCCTTAAATCTTGCAGACCTTTACTGAGTCAACCTCTCATCCTTCTGGAGAAGCCCTCCCTCTGCTAACCTGGCCTCATCAGACTCGTTCTCCGCTCCAGGCAATATCCTGGTGAATCTCCTCTGCACCCTCTCCAAAACTTCCACATCCTTCCTGTATCGAGGTGACCAAGAACTTCTTTTTCCAATACTTGTATCGGTTTTACAGAAATAGTACATAAGAAAAAGCCATTAATCAATGGTAATATATAAAAAGGAATATACAGGAAAAAAATTATATAAAAATATTATATTTAAACTTAATATCTTAAAAGTCAAGCAGAAAAAAGTAGCAAACACAAATAATTACAATATATGGCTAATTGAAAAAGATTTTTAAAAAGTAACTATTATACTATTCTACAAATTCTAATCCCTTACCTTCTGAAGTTTTCTGGTAAGTACAAATAATTTCACTACCATTAAAATAAACCACAAATACATATAATTCCACTATCAAAAGAAATCACAAACTCACAAAGTTTATGAAATTATGAAAATAAAAGGACCCCATAAACTTAGAAAATTTAAATCCTTTTACAGTAAAAGAACATGTGATTTTTTTTCCGACATTAGGCATGTCATCTATCCATTCCATCAGTATTGAACGTCTAGCAATAAGGGAGGCAAAAGAGACTATGTGGGATTGAGATATATCGCCCCTTTCACACTGCCAAATAAAGTGGGTTGAACCAGGTAATTTAGCGGGTCCGTAGTGGGCAATTGGAGAACAACCCCCTTCACACCGCCAACCCTCCAAAAAGGCGAGTAAATGACCTGGGTTGCAGTACCTGGTAAACCGTTCACACTGGTTCATGTGACTATCTCGAATCTAGGGGGGGGGGGGGGGCCAACCTCAAGTGGCGACGCCTGGTAGGGCCGGTTTCCCGTTCATACTGCAGTCTACCAAGTACCCAAGTCAAATCCGAGTTAACTCGGCCGGGCTCTGACACAGCCCCCCCCCCTCAAGAGTGAGACCCCAGTTGACTTTTATCCCCCCCTGCCTGGAGAATTAAATTCAAATCAACTCTTTTAGTTGGTCCAATATGGGCGATTATACGATTACACATTGAGAACTAAAGATAAGGCGTGAAAAATACCTTCCCAAAAAATGGAAAGAGGTAACAAGAAATGGACACAATATTCCACAGCCGATTTCAGGTAGAATCACCTGGACAATGCAGCTCCGGGTTTCTGCGAGGGGACATTCGGATGGCAGTGCTGAAGGTGGTGTTCTGCCACCTGAAAGATCTGAAGCGGAGAGAGGTGCCACGGAGCAAACACTGGTCCCTGAGTCGGGGCAGGGGCAGCCGTCTGACAGCTCGCCTCCCTGCTGCCGACAGCCCCTTCCTCACTGCCTGATAGCCCCCTCCTCGCTGCCTGACAGCCCCCTCCTCACTGCCTGACAGTCCCTGGTACAAGACATCAGCGCTGACATCCCGCACCGGCCACCCCAGCGCTGACGTCCCACGCCGGGGACTGTCAGGCAGCGGGGACTGCTAGGCACCTGAAAGCTGCGAGGCGGTTTGCCTGGTGCTGCTTTCAGGTGCAATGGGGGAATTCTCTGAGCCGGAGAATATACCAACCCAAGGAGGTGCTCCTCCTGGCTGGGTTCTCCACTTTCAGGTGGCCACCCGACAGCCACATTAGAGTAGAATAGACAGCTTTACAGTCTGGCCACCTGAAAGCGGCTCAAGTGCGGTCTCACCAGAGATTTGTAAAGCTGCAACATGACCTCACAGCTCTTGAACTCAATCCCTCAACTAATGAATAGACTACATCGTGCTTAATATTCAATTTTATATAATAGGCTCATCATTTTGAATGTCAGAGCTTCTGACAGGGTTAGTTAACAATCTAAGTAGGTTGAGAACATGAGAAGTCATTGGTTTCTGGTGCCTGTTCCATCATTTCTCATTGTCCTTCACTCTGTATCCACTGAATCCCATCAGATCCAAACCCTATGGATCTTTGAAATTGACTTACAACACGGTAGAAGCTGATTCCAGCCATTTAAACCCGTTCTGCCCAATTTCACCCAAATTAACCTATAACCTCCAATACATTTTGAAGGGTGGGAGGAAACTGGAGGCCCCAGAGGAAACCCATGCAGACATGGGGAGAACATACAAACTCTTTACAGACAGCGACCCAGGTCGCTGGCACTGTAATACGGTTGTGGTCTCTGCTATGCAAACTGTGCCACCGTTTATTTTGGATATCCTCCAGTAACGGAGACTAAGGCAGGAGAGTTTCTCGTCAATGGGTGAAAAAAAAAAATGGATTCTCATCTCAGAGTTGTGGCTCCTGATTCTAGACACACCAATTCGGTGGGTTTCGGGGAGGTGGGGGGAGGGGGGGTTGGGGTTGTGGAGAGACATTCTCCATTTAGAGCAAAATTTGATAATCTGGCAATCCTGATAGCTCAACACGAGACCCATCTGGTTCGGCTGCCCAAGTTCCCTTTAAACTCACAAGAACCCCGGACCCCACACCCCTTTATACCCACAAGGACCCCGGACCAAACAACACTTTTATAACCTACAAAGACCCAGATCCCCACATACCCTTAAAACCCATGGGACCCCAGTCCCCTCACCCTGTATATACCCACCGGGATTCTGGTCCCCACATCCCTTTAATACCCACCGGACCCTCGGTCCCCACCCTCCCTTGAAATCCACCTGGACCAACCCACCGGGACCCCAGTCCCCACACCCGCTTTATACCCACTGAGATCCCTGTCCCCACCCTCCCTTAAAACCCACCAAGACCTTGGACTCCACCCTCCCTCGAAATCCACTGGGACCCCGGTCCCCACGCTTTCATGAAACCCACCGGGACCTCAGTCCCCACACTCCTTTGAAACACACCAGGACTCCAGTCCCCACTCTTCTTAAAACCCACTGGGACACCAGTCCCCACACCCCCTTTATACCCACCGGGACCCCGGTCCCCACCCTCCCTTAAAACCCACTGTGTTACCAGTCATCACCCTCCCTTAAAACCCACAGGGACCCTGGTCCCCACACTCCCTTAAAACCAACCAGGACTCGGTGCCCATCCTCCTTTGAAATCAACCAGGACTCCAGTCCCCACCCACCCTTAAAACCCACTGGAATCCAGTCCCCACTCTTCCTTAAAACCCACCGGGACCACGGTCCCCACCCACCCTTAAAACCCACCGAGACCCCTGTCCCTTAAAACTGACCAGGACCCTGAACCCCATCCTCCTTCAAAATCCACCAGGACCCCAAACCCCACCCACCCTTAAAACCCACTGGGACCCCAGTCACCACACCCCCTTTATTCCCATTAACCCCACTAGGTCACCAGTCATCACCCTCCCTTAAAACCCACTGGGATCCCGGACCCCAGCCTCCCTTGAAAACCACCAGTACCCCAGTCTCCACCTTCCCTTAAAACCCACAGGAACCCCAGTCCCCACCCTCCCTTAAAACCCATGGGGCCCCCAGTCCCACCCTCCCTTAAAACCCACCTGGACACCTGTCCCCACCCTCCCTTAGTCCCCACTGGACCCTTGCCCCCATACTCCCTCAAAACCCACCTGGACCCCTGTCCCTACACTCCCTTAAAACCCACCAGGACCCCGATCCCCACCCTCTCTTTAAAACCCATGGAGAACCCAGTCACCACACCCTATTATTTCCCACCTGGACCCTGGTCCCCACCCTCCCTTAAAACCCACTGGAACACCAGTCATCATCCTCCCTTAAAATCCATTGGGATCCTGGTCCCCACCCTCCCTTAAACCCCACAGGGATCCCAGTCCCCACATTCCCTTAAAACCAACCAGGACCCTGGTGCCCATCCTCCTTTGAAACCCACCGGGACTCCAGTCCCTTAAAATCCACTGTAACTCCGGTCCCCACACCCCCTTTATACCCATCAGGACCCTGGTACACATCCTCCCTTAAAACCCACTGGGACACCAGTCATTACTCTCTCTTAAAACCCACTGGGACCCCGGTCCCTGAGGAGTTTAATCACATAAAAATCAAACTAATTTCTAGTATGCTGGGGTAAAATCCAATCATCTGGGAAAATGGCCAGATGGTTGGGGTTTCACTGCATAATTACTTTCCGTGACGATATCCCTGATTCTCCAGGTCTGCTTCAACAGGTTATGTCCAACTAATTTCGGTATGGCAACAAAAAAAGAGCGACATCCCCTTTAAGATGCCATCCCTTTAAATCCATCATAACAAACTATTTTGAAACTGCTCTTTGATTATTTTTCCCTTCGGGGGCGGGGTTTCGTGAAGGAAGCTGGCGCCGGGGGTGGCCTCCCCCGGGAAGCCGTGGAACGGGGATTGCCCCCGACTCCGCCATTGCCGCTCCGCCGTGGCTCTGTCTTCGTGGCAGTAGTGCCGCCGGGTCGTACTGCGCCTGCGCCGCCTCCCACGGCGAGAGGAGGGACAACCAACCTTGACGCCGCAGGGTCCGTTCAGACGGACGTCCGCAAGGGCCAATCGGAAGCGAAGGCGGCGGGGCGCGGGAGACTCACGGGGCGGGACCGGGAGCTGAAGCTGGTGGTTTGGTTGAGAGAGCGAAGGCGGTGGCGGAGTGGGTGAAGGCCGCGGTCATGGCTCAGTACGGCGGCTACCGGGAACGTGAGTGTCCCGGCGGCACCTGGTCTCGGGTGGAGGGGAGTGTTATGGTGGATTGGTGAAATGGGAGAAGGGGTAGGGGGGACCTGATAGAGAGAAGGGGGAGGGGGCGGAATGATGAGGGGATGATGAGGGAAGGGGGGGATGATGAGGGAAGGGGGGGATGATGAGGGAAGGGGGGGATGATGAGGGAGGGGGGGATGATGAGGGAAGGGGGGATGATGAGGGAAGGGGAGATGTTGAGGGAAGGGGGGATGTTGAGGGAAGGGGGGATGTTGAGGGTAGGGGGGATGTTGAGGGTAGGGGGGATGTTGAGGGAAGGGGGGATGTTGAGGGAAGGGGGGATGTTGAGGGAAGGGGGGATGTTGAGGGAAGGGGGGATGTTGAGGGAAGGGGGGATGTTGAGGGAAGGGGGGATGTTGAGGGAAGGGGGGATGTTGAGGGAAGGGGGGATGTTGAGGGAAGGGGGATGTTGAGGGAAGGGGGGATGATGAGGGAAGGGGGGATGATGAGGGAAGGGGGGATGATGAGGGAAGGGGGGATGATGAGGGAAGGGGGGATGATGAGGGAAGGGGGGATGATGAGGGAAGGGGGGATGATGAGGGAAGGGGGGATGATGAGGGAAGGGGGGATGATGAGGGAAGGGGGGATGATGAGGGAAGGGGGGATGATGAGGGAAGGGGGGATGATGAGGGAAGGGGGGATGATGAGGGAAGGGGGGATGATGAGGGAAGGGGGGATGATGAGGGAAGGGGGGATGATGAGGGAAGGGGGGATGATGAGGGAAGGGGATGATGAGGGAAGGGGGGAGGCCCCCTGATCGAGGGAAGGGGTGGATGTGGGGGAGGGGGTGGTGGGGACCTGCTGAGGGGGAGGGGGGTGGGGGCCTGCTGTGTTGGGAGGGGGTGGGGGCCTGCTGTGGGGGAGGGGGTGGTGGCCTGCTGTGGGGGAGGGGGTGGTGGCCTGCTGTGGGGGAGGGGGTGGTGGCCTGCTGTGGGGAAGGGGGTGGTGGCTGCGGCCTGCTGTGGGGGAGGGGAGGATAATGGGGGAAGGGGTGGTGGCGGCCTGCTGTGGGGGAGGGGGTGGTGGCGGCCTGCTGTGGGGGGAGGGGGTGGTGGCGCCCTGCTGTGGGGGAGGGGGTGGTGGCGGCCTGCTGTGGGGGAGGGGAGGATAATGGGGGAAAGGGTAGTGGAGGCCTAATGGAGGGGGATTGATGGGGAAGGGGGTTTGATTGGGGAAGTGGTAGTGGGGGCCTGATAGAGTGGAGGAAGAATGATGGGGGAAGGAGTAGTTGCGGCCTGATGGGGAGAGGGGTGTTTGATGGAGAGGCAGATAGGTCATGGGGGCCGGACGGCCTGAGTTGGTTTGATGGGGGAGGGGGGATGATAAGGGAAGGGGTAGTCGCGGCTTGATATGGGGGAATGGGTAGTGGTGGCCTGATATGGGGGAGGGGTTTTTTTGGGGAAGCGAAGGTTGATGGGGGAAGGCGTAGTGGGGGCCTGATAGTGGATGTGAGTGGTTTGAAGGGGGAGGGGTGGTTGATGGGGGAAGGGATAGCGGGGGCCTGATAAGGGGGAGGTGGAATGATGTGGGAAAGGGTAGTGGGGCCTGATAGGGGAGGGAGGGAGTAATGATGGGGGAAGGCGTAGTGGGGGCCTGAAGTGGGGGATGAAGGTTTGATGGGGGACTGGGGTTATTTGGAGCCTGTTAGGAGCAATGAAGAAGAATGAGTAGTGGGGGCCTGATCGGGAGGAGTGTGGATGATGGGGATAGGGGTAGTGGGGTCCTGATAGGGGGGGTGGGAAAATGAAGGGGGAAGGGTCAGTGGGGGCCTGATAGAGGGGAGAGGGTTTGATATGGTAGGGGGGATCATGGGGGAAGGGGAAATGGGGGCCTGATAAGGGGCATGGGCTGGAGTGGGTTTGATGTGGTAGGGGGGGTGATGGGGGAAGGGTTAGTGGGGGCCTCATGGGGTGGGAGGTTTGATATGGGAGGGGAGGTTAATGGGGGAAGGGGTAGTCGGGGCCTGATAAGTTGGGAGGGGAGATGATGGGGGAAAGGGATAGTGGGAACCTGATAGGAGGGGTGGGAGGTTTGATAGGGGAGGGGAGGTTAATGGGGGGAAGGGGTAGTGGGGGCCTGATAGGGGGGATAATGGGGAAAGGTGTAGTGGGGAGGGCGGATTAATGGGAAAGGGGTTTGATGCTGTAGGGATAGTGGGCGCCTGTTAGGGGGGGATGGGGTAGATGGGGGAATGGGTAGTGGGGACATGATAGAGGGGAGCGGATAAAGGGGTAGTTGGTAGTGAGGAGAGGGTTTATTGGGGGAGGGGGAATGATGTGGGAAGGGGAAGTCTGGGTCTGATAGGGAGGGAGTGGGAGATTTGATGGGGGAGTGGGGGGCCTGATCAGGGGGGACCATGGGGGAAGGGGTTGTGGGGACCTGATCGGGGGAGGTGTAATGATGGGGTAAAGAGTAATGGCGGCCTGAAAGGGGGGGGGAAGGGGTGATGATGGAGGAAGAGGTCGTGGGGGTCTGATCGGGAGGAGGTGCAGTGATGGAGGGAAGGGTCGTGGGGGGCCTGATGGGGGGATGTGGAATGATGGAGGGAAGGGTAGTGGCGGCCTGATGTGGGTGAAGGGGTGGTGGCGGCCTGATGTGGGGGAAGGAGTGGTGGCAGCCTGATGTGGGGGAAGGGGTGGTGGCGGCCTGATGTGGGGGAAGGGGTGGTGGCGGCCTGATGTGGAGGAAGGGGTGGTGGCGGCCTGATGTGGGGGAAGGGGTGGTGGCGGCCTGATGTGGGGGAAGGGGTGGTGGCGGCCTGATGTGGGGGAAGGGGTGGTGGCGGCCTGATGTGGGGGAAGGGGTGGTGGCGGCCTGATGTGGGGGAAGGGGTGGTGGCGGCCTGATGTGGGGGAAGGGGTGGTGGCGGCCTGATGTGGGGGAAGGGGTGGTGGCGGCCTGATGTGGGGGAAGGGGTGGTGGCGGCCTGATGTGGGGGAAGGGGTGGTGGCGGCCTGATGTGGGGGAAGGGGTGGTGGCGGCCTGATGTGGGGGGGAAGGGGTGGTGGCGGCCTGATGTGGGGGGGAAGGGGTGGTGGCGGCCTGATGTGGGGGGGTAGGGGTGGTGGCGGCCTGATGTGGGGGAAGGGGTGGTGGCGGCCTGATGTGGGGGAAGGGGTGGTGGCGGCCTGATGTGGGGGAAGGGGTGGTGGCGGCCTGATGTGGGGGAAGGGGTGGTGGCGGCCTGATGTGGGGGAAGGGGTGGTGGCGGCCTGATGTGGGGGAAGGGGTGGTGGCGGCCTGATGTGGGGGAAGGGGTGGTGGCGGCCTGATGTGGGGGAAGGGGTGGTGGCGGCCTGATGTGGGGGAAGGGGTGGTGGCGGCCTGATGTGGGGGAAGGGGTGGTGGCGGCCTGATGTGGGGGAAAGAGGTAGTGGGCCTGATAGGGTGGATGGGGGAAGGGGTAGTGGGGGCCTGATTGGTGGAGGGGGTTTGGTGGACTGATAGGGGGTTGATGGGGAAGGGCAGATGATGGGGGAAGGAGTAGTGGTTGCCTGATAAGGGGGAGGTGGAATGATGGGGGAAAGGGTAGTGGGGGCCTAATAGGGGGGAGGAGTGATGATGGCGGAAGGGGTAGTGGGGGCCTGATCGGGAGGAGTGTGGATGATAGTGGGGTCCTGATATAGGGGAGAGGGTTTGATGTGGTAGGAGGGGGTCATGGGGGAAGTGGGGGCCTGATGGGGTGGATGGGAGGTTTGATAGGGGAGGGGTTTAATGGGGGAAGGGGTAGTGGGGGCCTGATAGGGGAAGGGGTAGTGGGGGCCTGATAGGGGAGGGGGTTGTTTGATGGGGGAGGGGAGAATGATGGTTAAGGGGTAGTGGGAGTTTGATTGGCTGAGGGCATTTGCTGGGGGTGGGGGAATGATGGGAATGTAACAGGAGCCTGATAGTGGTTAGAGGGTTTTGATGGGCATGGGGCTATGATGGGGGAAGGGGTAGTGGGGGCCTCATTGGGGGGGGATGGAAAATTGATGGGAAGGGGGTTTGATGCGGTAAGGGGTAGTGGGGGCCTTGTGGGGGGGGGATGATGGGGGAAGGGCTAGTGGGGGGCCTGATCGGATGGAGAGGGAGTTTGATTGGCGTGGGGAGATGATGGGGGAAGGGGTAGTGGGGGCCTGAGGGGGGAGGGTGGATAATGGGGGAAGGAGTTGTGTAGGCTTGATAGCGGGGAGGTGGAATGATGGGGGAAAGGGTAGTTGATGGGGGAAGGGGGGAATGATGGGGGAAGGGGGGAATGATGGGGGAAGGGGGGAATGATGGGGGAAGGGGGAATGATGGGGGAAGGGGGAATGATGGGGGAAGGGGGAATGATGGGGGAAGGGGGAATGATGGGGAAGAGGGGGATGATGGAAGGGGGGGATGATGGCGGAAGGGTAATAGGGTCTTGATAGGGGAGAGGATTTTATTGATGGGGAAGGGTTAGTGGAGGCTTGATGGTGGGATGATGGAGGGGGATTGAATGCTGATGGAGAGGGAAAGTGGGGCTGATAATGGGGGTTCTCATTGGAATGGGGGTGGTGTCTGATGAAGTGGGTTAGGTGGGCTGATAGAGGGGGAAGTGGGGGCTATTGAAGAGGGGGCATGGGGAAGGAGGGATCTCGTTGAGTTGAGTGGGGTAGGAGGCCGAGGGGGATTTTGTGGGAAGCTGGAATGGGGAGATGGCTGGATATGGGGGAGGAGAGGGGATGATGGGATGAAGAAAGAGGGAAAATGGAGAGGGGATGAGGATGGAGGGGGTGATGGGGTGCAGAAGTGGGAGGGGTAATGATGAGGCAAGGGGTTTCGGGGTACTGGGGTGGAGACGTGGGGAGGATGAACAGGAAGAGGTGTGGGGGTGGACTAGGGGGAGGGTGGTCTGGCAATGTCGTGCAGGGGAACCTGCAGAGGAGGATTTGATGAAAAAATTTGTATGGGGTGAGGTGTGGGAGGGGATTTGGATGGGGTGAGGAGGGAGTGGGAGGAAATGATTTGGATAGGGTAAGGAGGGGATTTGGACGGGCTGAGGAGGGGACGGATAGGTGAAGTATGGGTTTTGGATGGGTGAAGAGTGGGTGGGGGGGGTGTGGATGTGGATGGGTGTGAGGGGGGATGGGGGAAGGAGGTGATTTGAGCAGGTGATGTGGAGATTTGGAAGGGTGAGGTGGTGGGGAGGGGTTGGATAGGATATGGATGGGTGAGGGTGGGGATTTGGTTGGGTGGGGGGAGGGGATTTGGAAGTGTGTGGGGGGTGGAGAGGGAGTGGATGCTGTTCAAATCTTTGGTTGTCTTTTTCTTCCCGTTGATCCCTTGTGAGTTCTGTTACTGCACTTGACCCCAGCATCTGCCGAGTTTTCCAGGTTAAAACTGCAGTGCTGGCATGAGATGCAGCTCCTTGTCCTGATGGCGGTGGATACCTGAGGGCTACCTGTCCACGTCATGTTATATCTCCAACATGGTGGTTCGCACCAGCAGCATGGGTTTGAACCTGACGTCGTCTGTGGGGATTTTGTGTTTTCTCGTGACTTTTTGGGTTTCCACCAGTTGCTTCGGTTTCCTCCCAACCTTCAAAGTGTATGGGGTTTGTGTGTTAGTTAGGCATCAGGGGCTCGTGGGCCTGTTACTGTGCTGTATGTCCAGAGCATCATCAACTGTGAGCAGGGATTCTCAAAGAAAGCCGTCATTCTTCCCTCCAGATGGTGCACAGGGCCATCATTTTGTGGCCTCCCACTCCTGTGACCCATTTACAGAGCCACTGCATTTTTGGTTCATTAATAACCTCACCCAATTCCTGACAAGGGGGACTTGTGCTTTGCTTCCTAGCTCCCAAGCAGAGACTGCGGGGTATGAACCCCAGCATCATGGATCCCAACCAACTCTTTGACGACACCAGTGCGTCCCAGCACCCCCAGGCCACCAGCTACTCCGTCCAAGGGATCGACGTGGGGCTTCCCATCAATAACTTCCTCAGTGAACCAGTCACCAATGTTGCCATGGCTTATGGCACCACAATAGCAAGCCAAGGGAAAGACCTGGTTCATAAAGAGGTAGGTATGACCGTAATGGAGAATCTGCTTTGCTTTGTTTTATTTTAGACCATCAGACGTTGGAGCAGAAACAGCCTGAGAGTGTCTGATCTCAGTAGCTAAGCAGGCACAGGACTGGCCAGTACTTGGAGGGGAGACCGCCCGGGAGCACAAGGGGCTGTGGGTTTCCGTGAGGGGCACTGGTCAAAGGGGATGACTCTCTGTCTACCTTATGATGGACAAAAGTTAAAGAATTTCATGTATGTTACATTCTAAAATGTAGCATTATGTGATGTAGCATTATGCCACTGCCTGGCCTTCTCCCCATAACCTTTGATGTCGTGGCTAATCAAGACCCTATCAATCTCCTCCTCAAATGCACCCAGTGACCCGGCCTCCACAACCGCCTGTGGCAACAAATTCTACACATTCACCACCCTCTGGCTGAAGAAATTCCTCCGCTCTCAGCGGATGCCCTTTAATCCTGAAGTTGTGCCTTCTTGTCCTAGACTCTCCCACTGTGGGAAACCTTTCTACATCTACTCTGTCCACGCCTTTCAACGTTCAAAATGTTTTAATGAGATTCCTCCCCCCCTTAATTTCCAAGAGCTGTCAGAAGTCCTTCCTATGATAGCCCCCTTCATTCCCGAATCATCCTAGTGAACCTCCTTTGAATACTCTCCCATGTCATTCTTCATCATAATATATAATTGCAGAGACACCAAAAACTGCAGATGTTGGAATCTTGACCCAGTAAAGCCAAGCTGGAGGGGCTTAGTGGGTCAGGCAGGATCCACAGGGAGATGCAGTCAACTTGTAACATTGACTTGAATATTTTTAAAAAAATTAATTCAGACACAGTGCAGTAGCGGGTCCTTCCGCCCAATGAGGCTGTCCCACCCAAATTTATTGTGCATCACCTTTGGGGTGGTTGGGAGTTCCTGGATCTCGACCTGATAAGGGAACGGGTTGTGATGACTTATGCTGCACGATGGACAACATGGATACAGTTAGAACATTCCAGCATAGTAATGCCCTTTGGCCAACCTCTGGAAACCTACTCCACATCAATCTAACCCTTCCCTCCCTCACACCCAGAACCCTCTATTTTTATTGCATTCATGTGCCTGTCCAAGGGCTTTCTAAATGTCCCTCTTGTACCAGCCTCCACCACCACACCTGACAATACTCTCCAGGCACAAACTACTCCCTGAGTGAAAACCTTGCCTCCAACATAGCTCCTAAACTCTTCTCCCCTCACTTTAAACCAACATCCTTTGATATTTGCTGTTGTCACCCCAGGAAAAACTTGAGTGGAACTCAGGAACTGTCTTAAAATAAAAACATAACACTCAGCAGGTCAAACCGTGTACGTTATGTAGCAAAGATAAAGATACAGAACCAATATTTAGGGCCTGAGCCCGTCATCAAAATGTAGCCAGGTTCCTGAACAAAATGGTGGGGGGCAGAAACACAGACCCACAGGCAGGATGTATTAGGTGATAAGGGAGGGAGGACACACCAGCAAACAGGATGGGGGGTGGGGGGAGAAATGGCTCTGTAAATGGACAAGGAAGGGGGTGGAGAGCTGGAGGAAAGGAGACAGAGAGATGGGGAAGAGAGGGAGTATGGTGAGTGGGCTAGCATAAGCCGGAGAAGTCCATGTTCGAGCCTTCCGTTTGGAGAGGGCCCAGATGGAATATGAGGGGGTGCTCCTCCAGTTTACGGGTATGACAGTGTACGAGGCCATGGACAGACATGTCAGCGCAGGAGCGGGGTGCAGAATTGAGGAGTTCGGCCACTGGGAGATCCCTGTCATTGATGCGGGCAGAGCGAAGGTACTCAGTGAAGCGACCTCCCAGGCTGCGCCCAGTGTCTTCAATGTAGAGAGGGCCACCACGAGATTTTAGGCACCTGTCTACACTTTGTTCACATCTTGATGAAGGGCTTAGGCCTGAAGCATTGGTTGTGTATCTTTTTCTTTGCTATGTCAAACCATGGTTTGACCTGCTGAGTTTCTCCAGTGTTGTGTTTGTACTTCAATCACAGCATTTGCAGATCTTTGTGTTTTACTCCATCTATGCCGTTACATAGATATCCATATCCATATCCTTCACTTGAGGACACTAGAAAATGAGATGGGATTTTAAAGCAGTTGGTGCTGCCTGCCTTTCATTACCCATCTGGTTTCTGAATTGACCTTGAACTTTTCCACTGCCACACACAAATGTGCTGGAGAACTCGAATTGCACAGTGTTCACAGAAAATAAAGGGTAACCAACATTTCTGGCCTGGGCCCTTCATCAAAGGAGAAGCAAAATTGGGGGGGAATGTAACGAGGTAACAAAGGGCTCGGGCAGAAACATTGGTTACCCTTTACATCCTGTGTATGCAGCATAACCTGTTTGGTTTCTCTAGCACGGTTGTGTATTACACTCGGGGGGTGGGGGGGGGGGGGGGGGAGGTAGCGAGGTAACGAAGGGCTCGGGCTGAAACGTTGGTTACCCTTTACATCCTATGTATGCAGCATGACCTACGTGGTTTCTCTAGCACGTTTGTGTATTGCACTCGGGGGTGGGGGGGGGAGGTAGCGAGGTAACGAAGGGCTCGGGCTGAAACGTTGGTTACCCTTTACATCCTGTGTATGCAGCATGACCTGCTTGGTTTCTATAGCACGGTTGTGTATTGCACTCGACCCCGACGTCTGCAGACCTTCTTGTTTAACTCCTTTCCACTGCCAATTGGGATTCAGCCTACACCTCCAGATCGGAGGCAATTAGTCCAGTAACTTAAACATCACGGTGCTTGCCTTTGTCTTCCTGGGTTGGTTTTTTTTTCGCTCGAACCAATGGTTTGTAGAACAGAGTGGTAGCTGGGTGTGAGGGCGGAGTTGTGGGACGCTTCCCCCAGAGACGTCGCTTAGTTAACCTCTGGCCTTTTTGAGCCACACCATTGCCAAACGTTCCAGGGCCCCTGATGTCGAGTGATGTGGTGTTCTTCTTCCGGCAGCTGAGCAGGTTTGTGAGCATCAACAAGCTGAAGTACTTCTTCACAGTTGACACCAGATACGTCACCAAGAAGCTGATGCTGCTGATGTTTCCTTACACCCATCAGGTACGGAGGATGGGGAGCGTGGGAGCTCGGTCAAAGGTGTACCTTAATGGCGGGGGGGGGTGGGGGGGGGGGAGGGGTTGGAATTGAATGGACAGATTAGGACCTCGTGATCCAGAATCAGAATTTATTGTCACAGACGGAATTTGTGGTCTTGAGGCAAACGTTTCGATAAACCATTCCTCAAAATAAATAGTGCAAGAAAAAGACAAAAGGTTCATTCAGGAATCTGAGGGCAGAGGTGAAGAAGCTGCCCTTGTGCTCGTCTTCAGGCTCCTGTACCTCCTTCCCCGATGGGAGCAGAGTGAAGAGGGCACGCCCTGTGGTGGTGGGGGTCCTTGAGGATAGTGGCTGCTTCCTGAATACACCGCCTCTTGTAGATCCAGCTGCACAAGAGTCCACCCTGGGAGTACTGTGTCCAGATCTGGCCACAAGCTTGTAGGAAGGGCATCAGTAAATTGGAGGGGTGCAGAAGAGATCACCAGAATGAGGAAGACTTCAGATGCTGGGGTCGAGTGCAAGACACAAACTTGCTGGAGAAACTCAACAGGTCAGGCAGTGTCCACAGGAAGTATTTTAGGCCCAGGTTTTTGATTAGCCAGGGCATGAGAAGTTATGGGGAGAAGGCCAGGCAGTGGGGCTGAGTGGGAAAATGGATCAGTTCATGATTAAATAGCGGGGCAGTGTAACAGCACAGTACAGTCCCTGTAGCCCACTGTTAGGATGAGGAGAAACTGCTTCTCCCAGAAGGAGGTGCATCTGTGGGATTGGCTGCTCATTGAAGCAGTGGAGGTGACCTCAGTAAATAGATACGGTTGAATAGATTTTTACATAGTCAGGGAATTAAGGGATATGGGGAAAAGGGAGGTAGGTGGAGATGAGCCAATCATCAGATCAGCCACGATCACATTGAATGGTGCAACGGGCCAGATGACCGGCTCGTGCTCCGATTTCTGATGGCCTTGTGTTGTGCCGACCTACAGGGGAAAATGTATGAAACCCTCCCTACCTCATAATCCTCTATTTTACATTCATCCATAGGCCTGACTAACAGTTTCTTAACTGTCCCTATTGTTCCAGCCTTCAGCACCATCCCTGGCAATGCATTCCAGGCACCACAACTTTTTAAAAATCTTAACCTTGATGTCTCCCCTAAACTCTCCTCCCTTCACTTTGTACAGATGTTCTCTGGTGTTTGCTATTCCCACCCAGGGGAAAAAAAATGTGCTGGCTGACCAAATGACACTTTTTTCCTTTATTTATCCCTGTGCTCCACAGTTTTAAATTTGTAATCAAACGATTCCCATTTAATTGAAGTGCACATTCCAGATTTTATTCAAGGTTATTTGTCTACATTGTGGTTTGACCATGTAAAAATTACAGCACTTTTTATACATAGTTCGCCCATTTCAGGGCACCATAATGTTTGGGACATTTGACCACAGGTGTCTGTGAGAACTCAGGAATGTTTAATGGGTTCATGGGTGCAGGTATGAGAGAGCTGGGCTTGCTTCTAAGCTTCTGATCACCTTTGGAGTCTGCAGTTGCATGAGGACCAGAGATGTGCCAGAGTCAAAGCCACAATTATGAGACTGAAAAGCAAGAATAAAACAGTGAGAGACATCGCCCAAACCTTCGGGTGACCAAAATCAACAGTTTGGAACATCATTAAGAAGAAAGAGTGTACTGGTGAGCTCAGTAATTGCTAAGGGACTGGTATTCCAAGAAAGACTCCGTTGCTGATGGCAGAAGAATTCTCATCATAATGAAGAAAAATCCCCAAACACCTGCCCCACAGATCAGAAACACTCTTCAGGAGCCAAGTGTGGATGTGACAATGACGACTGTCTGCAGAAGATTTCATGATGGCCAGAGCAAAGTGTGGAGACGTAAAGGAACTGCCCAAGGTCCAAACCATGCCACCTCATCTGTGAAACGTGGTGCTGGGGGTGTTCTGGCCCTGGCATGTATGGCTGCCACAGGTACTGATGCACTTAACTTCATTGCTGCTGATGGCGGTAGTAAAATGTATTCTGAGGTGTATAGAAACATTTGCTCAAGTTCGAGCAAATGCCTCCGAACTCATTGGATGGTTCTTCATCCAACAGTTAGTCAATGATCCCAAACATACTGCTAAATTAGCCAGGATAAAAACTGGAAAATTCTTGAACAGCCAACTCAGTCGCCCGATCTAAATCCAGTTGAGGACGCCTTCCATAAACTGAAGAGCAAACTGAAGAGGACAAGTCCCCAAAATAAGTAGGAGCTGAAGGTGGCTGAAGTAGAGGCCTGGCAGAGCATCACCAGAGAAGATACTCAGCACCTGTTGATGTCTATGAATCACAGACTTTGAGCAGTCATTTCATGCAAAGGATTTGCAACAAAGTACTAAACATGACTACTTTAATATACAGACCATTGCTATGTCCCAAATATTATGATGCCCTGAAATGGGGGTACTATGTATAAATGTGCTGTAATTTCTACAAAGTCGACCACAATGTACACAAATAACCTTGAATAAAATCTGGAACGTGCACTTTAATCACATGTGAATTGTTTGATCACAAATTTAAAACTGTGGAACACATGGTCTAAAAGGGTGGCCAGTGTTTTAGCATCAAGCCTTTCTCCAGCATGTTGGTGTATTTCATCAGGATGTCACTGGGTCTGGAGGGATTGAGCATTTGGACAGGGTTGAGCGATTGGATGGGGTTGGATAGGCTTGACCTTTCTGTGGAGCACAGGAGGTTGACCTTGCAGGGGTTTATAAATCCGGGAGGGGGGGTAGAGTGAATGCTCAGTCTCCAGGGTAGATGGTTCTAGAACTCGTGAGTGTAGGTTTTAAGGTTAGAGGGGAGAAATTTAACAAGGACCTAAGGGCCAATATGATCTATATCTGGAACAAGCTGCCATGGGGGCAGCTCGATAAGTGGGAACAGTTTTGACATTGAAAAGATATTTGGATGGAAGGATTTAAATTTAGACATGCAGCATGGTAACAGCTAAGGGGATGAGCTAAAGCAGGTAGGCGTCTGAATAAAAAAAGGTTAGGAGGGAGGAGGGGGAGGGCAGGGGAGGAACAGGGTCATCGATGGCTACAGGTGGGAGGGGAGATGCTGAGAAGCGGTATAGGGAGAGGAGAAGGAAAGGATAAGGCAAGAGAGATTTAGGGGAGGGGGTGGGCAGAAACTGGAGCGGTTACTGCTGTCAGGTTGGAGAGTGCCCGGATGGATTACGAGTTAGTGTCCTCCAATTTGCGGATAGCCTCGGTTTGGCAGTACACAAAGCCATGGACAGACGTGTCAGCGTGGGAATGGGGTGTCAGTTTCCTGACGAAGGTCCCAGGCCCAAAAACGTCAACTGCGTTTTGCTTCCTCTTTGCAACCTGCTGAGTTTCTCCAAGCATGGTTGGGTTCTGGATGATGACGGAGATTGTGGTAGTTAAACCACCTCCCAAAGGCCTGCCTGTTCTCCCGTTGATCCACCAGCTCGGACAGCTGCATCGCAACGACATTAGCAGAGTGTTCAGGGATGATATCGAGGGCTGATGGAGAAGCTGTCGTCGCTGGGAGTCAACACCCCTCTCGAGCACCGTCACGTTGAACACTGGTGCACCTCAGGGCTGTGTGCTCAGCCTGCTCCTGTTAATGGTACTGACTCAAGACTGCATCTCCAGATCCAGCTCCAACAGTATCATCAAATTTGCAGATAACAACAGTCGTTGGCCTCATCAGCAACGATGAGTCACACCACAGAGAAGAGGTGTGAAATCTCGTGATGTGGGGATGATCGTGGACCTCATGAGGACCAGGAAAGACCTCCCTCCACTATACATCAACTCCTCTGTCGTGGTGAGCACCAAGAGTTCACTGAACTAATGACCTATCGTGGACGCTCAACATCTCCTCGCATCAGGAAGGTGCAACAGAGACTGCACTTCTGTTAGGTAAAAACATCATGAGCTGGGAATGTAGAAGGAGTCACCCAGTGCTGGGCCGTAACAAGATGCAGTTGTGACCTTGTACTCTCAAGATAAGAGTGGGGATGACAAATTGATGTGCAGGAAGCTAGCAGAGAAGGATAGCAACAGTTTATTCATTGGACAATGTAATGGTATGATAATTTACTAAGTACGTATCCTAAGGTATAAAAAAACACCACTTGCTGATAACGGCAGAATCCGCCTTCTCCAACTAACACTGTTAGTTGCAAGTGTTACAATCCGGCAATAAAGAACAAAAAACCTTGATTTCGACTCAGTCTGGTGTTTGACTCACTCATTCATGAACAAAGCAGACCTAACACTTCCTGAGAAGACTGAAGTAGGTAAGGCCACCGACCACAATTAGGTCAACTTTCTACAGGAGCTATATCGAGAGCATCCTGGCTGGCTGGATTCTCAATGTGGGTATGGTTGCTGCAGAGAAATGGATCAAAGATTGATCCACAGGACCATAAGAGGGGCAGAGAGGATCACTGGAGTGTCCCACCACCTCCTCATCGACATGATCTACTGGGCTCAATGTCTGAAGACTGTGCGCAAAATCATTGAGGAGCCCTTCCACATCTTTCAGCTGCTCCCATTGGGGAAGAGATACAGGAGTATCAGAGCCAGCCCCGCCAGTTTGAGGAACAGCTTCTTCCCACAGGCAGTGAGAACAACCAAAGGAACTGCTCACACTCACCTTCCGAGACTCTCGTATGCACAAAACAATATTTATTTGTACATATGAATACTTGTTCTTCATCTGCATGGTTTGTTTGCATGTTATGTCATACCTGCATGTTTTGCCCCAAGGACCGGGGAACGCTGTTTCGTCGTGTGGTACTTGTGCGTTTGGATGACTTGAGGTGGCACTGTGTCACAGCTGCTGGGCTGATCCTTCACAGCGCCAGAGAGCTGGTTTCAAGCCTGACCTTCAGCGCTGCCTGTGGCAGGGGTTTGCACCTCCCCGTGACTACTTCCGGTTTCTTTTGGGAGCTGTGGCTTCCTCCCACATCCCAAAGGTATGCAGGCCAGAAGGTTAATTGGCTCTGTGGTGTAGGTTAGCCATTCTCTGCCTTTTTTTGGCTATGGGCCCCACTCCGTCATTATGGGCCCCCTTCCCTGTGAACAGTCATGTTTTAGTTTCTTCCATAATTCTCTCCTGCCAACTATATTAAAAAAATATATTTATGTTAAGTGAGGTTAAAGAAAACAGGGCTTTTACTTAATTGTAAAAATGCAATTCTAGAGAAACTCAGCAAGTCAAACAGTGTTCTTTATGTAGCAACGATAAAGGTACATAAACACGTTTTGGGCTTGAGCCCTTCAAGTTGTTAGCAAAATGGAGGGGTGGGGAGGAGCATAGGCAAGGGTTTATAGGTGGATAAGGGAGGAGGGCACACCAGCCAACAGGTGTGAATGGAGAGAAAGGGGCGGAGAGCTGGAGGAAAGGAGACAGAGGGAGAATGGGGAGTGGGCTAGCAGTCCCGGAGAAGTCGATGTTCAGGTGGGCTTTGGTTTGGCAGTACACGAGGCTGTGGACAGACATGTTAGAGCAGGAGTGGGGCGCAGAATTGAAGTGGTTGGCCCCTGGGTGATCCCTGTCACTGTGCTCAATGAAGGGATGTCCCAGTCTGCGTCCAGCCTCCGGTGTGGAGGAGAACACAATGGGACCACTGGGTGCTGTAGAGGACCGCCGCAGATTCACGTGAAGCTTTTTTAAACTTCTATTTCTCAAACGTGCTGTGGCTCCCAAGACCCCTTGTTGAGAACAGGTGGTGTAGGTGACTGGGGAGAATTAAGAGGGATTGTCGCAGGATTAGTGTATCGAGGTGGTTGGTACAGACTGTTTCTGTGAGTCATCTCTCTAGTACTGTACAAAATACTCTTTTTAATGACTTTAAACAAGGACATCTGCAGACGCTGGGGTTGAACGTAGTACGTAAACGTGCTGGAGAAACATAGCATGTCACATAGCATTTATAGGAAGTAAAAAGCAGTCAACATTTCGGGCCTGCACCCTTTGTCGGAAATGTGGATAAGTAGGTGAAGAAGGTGAATGCAATGGTAATGTTAATTTCTAAAGGGATAGTATACAAGAGGAGGGATGTGTAAAGCACTGGTGAGAACTCTCTGGGAGAACTGTGTACAGTTTTGGACGCCTTATTTGAGAAAAGACGTGCTGGTGTTGGAGAAGATTCAGAGATTTACTAGAATGATACCAGGAATGAAACAGCTCTTGGACTGTACTCGTTGGAGTACAGAAGGTGAGCGGGGACCTCACAGAGACATTCAAATGCTGAAAGGCCTTGACAGAGTAAATGTGGCAAGGATGTTTGCCATGGTAGGGGATTCTTGAACAAGAGGGTATAACTTCATTATAAAAGGGCTCAATTTAAAATGGTTGTGGAGAAATTTCTTTAGCCAGAGGGTCGTGAGTCTGTGGAACGTGTTGCCGCAGGCGACTGGAAGTGAGGTCATTGGGTGTATTTAAGGCAGAGGTTGACAGGTATTTGATTAGTCGGGGCATTAAGGGTTACAGGAAGAAAGCTGGGGAGTGGGGCTGAGGGGGTGGATGGATTAGCTCGATTAGAATGGCGGGGCAGATTCGATGGGCCTATTTCCTCCTATAATCTTGAGAGAGAGAGAGAAAGGGTGAAGGGGAGGTGACAGGTGGAAATAGGTGGGAGGGTAGAAGAAAAAGTAGCTGAGATGAGGGAGAGAGCAGCTCTGATAAGAAAGGGAAGGGATTGTGGAGCTTGAAGGAGGCAGGAAAAGAGTTGGGAGAGGTGGGGGGATATACCAGGAGGTTAATATTACTGCCAAAATGTTTGGCCTGGAAGTCAGCCTGAAGAAAACTGAGGTCCTCCATCAGCCAGCTTCCCACCATGACTACCAGCCCCCCCACATCTCCATCGGGCACACAAAACTCAAAACAGTCAACCAGTTTACCTATCTCGGCTGCACCATTTCTTCGGATGCAAGGATCGACAACGAGATAGACAACAGACTCGCCAAGGCAAATAGTGCCTTTGGAAGACTTTGAAAAGAGTCTGGAAAAACAACCAACTGAAAAACCTCACAAAGATTAGCGTATACAGAGCCGTTGTCATACCCACACTCCTGTTCGGCTCAGAATCATGGGTCCTTTACCGGCATCACCTACGGCTCCTAGAACGCTTCCACCAGCGATGTCTCCGCTCCATCCTCAACATTCATTCGAGCGACTTCATCTCCAACATCGAAGTACTCGAGATGGCAGGGGCCGACAGCATTGAATCCACGCTGCTGAAGATCAAACTGCGCTGGGTAGGTCACGTCTCCAGAATGGAGGACCATTGCCTTCCCAATATCGTGTTATATGGCGAGCTCTCCACTGGCCACCGAGACAGAGGTGCACCAAAGAAGAGGTACAAGGACTGCCTAAAGAAATCTCTTGGTGCCTGCCACATTGACCACCGCCAGTGGGCTGATATCGCCTCAAACCGTGCATCTTGGCGCCTCACAGTTCGGCGGGCAGCAACCTCCTTTGAAGAAGACTGCAGAGCCCACCTCACTGTCAAAAGACAAAGGAGGAAAAACCCAACACCCAACACCAACCAACCAATTTTCCCTTGTAACCGCTGCAACCGTGTCTGCCTGTCCCGCATCGGACTTGTCAGCCACAAACGAGCCTGCAGCTGACGTGGACTTTACCCCTCCATAAATCTTCGTCCGTGAAGCCAAGCCAAAAGAATATTAATGTAGTCATGTTGGAGAATGCCAAGAATTCAAGGTGTGTTCCTCCTATTTACTGGGAGTCGCTACACCTTTTCTTACCGACTTGTCCCAAGTGCTTTACTGAGAAGTGTGGGTTTACCTGTTGCGGTTTTGTCGGCAGAGTACCCACATTGGGAAACCTTCAACGAACAGAAGAAATGGGAGCAGGAGTCAGCCATCCGGCCAGTCGAGCCTTCTCCGCCATTCAATGAGATCATGGCTGATGCTGATCTGATGATGAGCTCATCTCCAACAACCAGCCTTTTCCCCCATCCCTTAATTCCCAGACTATGTAAAAATCTATCCAACTTTGTCTTAAATATAATTGCTAAGAACATCACAGGGATGTGTTCGTACCCCCCTGCTCTACTCACTTTACACCCACGACTGTGGTTCGGTAACAACACCAGCTACAAATTTGCCGACGATACCATTGTAGTGGGTTGTATAGAGGAAGGGGAAGAGTCAGCATACAGGTTAGAGAGTGAAATCTTGGTTGAATG
This sequence comes from Narcine bancroftii, assembly GCF_036971445.1. Taxonomy (NCBI): domain Eukaryota; kingdom Metazoa; phylum Chordata; class Chondrichthyes; order Torpediniformes; family Narcinidae; genus Narcine; species Narcine bancroftii. Next base: position 61,715,736 of record NC_091476.1, on the reverse strand, counting down.
GTCCACCAACAACACCCTCACACTCAATGTCACCAAAAGTAAGGAACTGATAGTTGACTCCAGGAAAGGAAAACCAGAGGTAAACAATCCAGTGATTATTGGGGGATCAGAGGGGGAGAGGGTGAGCACGTTGGGGTTCTTGGGAATCACTATCTTGGAGGATCTTCCTTGGACCCAACACACCAATGGCATCGTGAAGAAAACACATCAGCGCCTCAACTTCTTCAGGAGTTTGCAGAGGTTTGGTGCAACACTGGAAACCCCGGCAAATTTCAACAGAGGTGCGGTGGAAAGTGCGCTGACTGGCTGTATCTTGGTCTGGTATGGGGGATACCAATACCCCTGAGCTTAAAGCCCTCCAAAAGGTAGTGGACACAGCCCAGGGCATTACAGGCAAAACCCTCCCCGCTATTGAATAAATCTACAGGGATCTCTGTCGTTGGAGAGCAGCAGTGATCATCAAAGACCCTCACCACCCAACACATGCTCTGTTCTCGTTGCTGCCATTAGGAAAGGGGTATCGGGGCCACAAGACTTGCATCCCCAGGTTCAGGGGCAGCTGCTCCCCTTCCACCATCAGACTCCTTAAAGACAAACTCAATCAGGCACTCTCTGAAGGACTCGCACTTGTTCACTTTACTGATTTAAAAAAAAATATATTCTGTATTGAATAGTCAGCTTGTTTATATTCATTTTCTGTTTGCATGTTCACGCTGTGTACAGTTTATTTTTTCCACTACCAATTAGTTGTAATTTTGCCGCACCTGCAGGAAAAAGGAATCTCGGTTGTATGTGATGTCCTGTATGTACTCTGACAATAAATCTGAATCTTAAATGAATTCCATAGATTCACCATCCTCTGGAAAAAGCAATTCCTCCTCATCTCTGTCCGAAATCTACGACCCTGAATCTGGTCTCCCCCGCCAATGGAAACAACTTGCCTACATCTCTTATCTATGCCGTTCATAAATTTGTTTCTGTAAGACCTTCCCCCCCCCCCCTCTCATTCTTCTAAATTCCAGCAAGTACAGTCCCAGGCAACTCTATTTCTCCTCATCGAACATTACACTACTGCACAGTACAGGCCCTTCGGCCCTCGATGTTGTGCTGGCTCGTATATTCCTTAGAAAAAAAGTACTAAACCCTCCCCACCTCATAACCCTCTATTTTCCTTCCATCCATGTGGCTGTCTAAGAGTCTCTTAAGTGCCCCTAATGTTTCACCCTCCATCTCTGGCAAGGCATTCCAGGCACCCACAACTCTCTGCGTTTTATATTTAAAAAATTTTTTCCCTGATGTCTCCCCTAAACTTCCCTCTCTTCACCTTGTACTCGCATTCTCTGGTGTTTGCTGATCCTGCCCTGGGAAACCAGCGCTGGCCGTCCACCTTATCTATGCCTCTCAGAATCTTGTGGACCTTTATTGTCTTCTCTCATCCTTCTTCACTCCAAGGAGAAAGGGACAAGCTCTGCTAACCTTGTCTCATAAGACTTGAACATATTTTGCAATCTCAGTAACATCCTGGTAAATCTCCACACCCTTTCCACAGCTTCCATGTTCAGAGATGACCAGAACTGAACACAATGCTCTAAGTGTGGTCTCGCCAGAGATTTGTAGAGTTGCATTATGACCTCTCAACTCTTGAGCTTAATCCCTCTTTAATGAAGCCCAACAACCCATAGACCTTTTTAACTATCCTATCAATCTGGATGGATTTGGACCCTTCTGTTCATCCACACACTGAAATAACTGATTCATTGTCTCTTTTCATACAACCCACTAATGTGATATCGTAAATGAATTTGTAGCTGGTGGTGGTGTCATAACAAGCCACACATTTATAGGGGTATAACAAGTAGAGCAGGGGCTAAGAATGCATGCCTGTGGTGCTCCAGTTCTGATGGGGATTGTGGAGGAGATGTTCTTACCAATCCTCACTGATTGTGGTCTGGAGGTGAGGAAATTCATCATGCAATAGACAGAGGGGGATTGAGTCCCAGGTCTTGGAGTTTGCTGATCAATTTTGAGGGAATTATAGTGTTGAATGTCGAACTGTAGTTGAGAAAGAGCATCCAGTCAGCTGCCAATGTTGGTTCTTCTGCACCTGAGCTGCTCGACACGGGAGTGGGTGTCTGCCTTGAGCAAAGCAGCGGATGTGCATCTGAACCACAGCCTGCCTGGGGAAGTTGGTCCAAGACCAGGCCTCGGGCTTTCACTCCTGTTCTGCCTTGCCTTTAGAACTGGGAGCTTGGTTACCACTCAGATTCGCGCTTGACCCCGCGAGAGGACTTCCACGTGAATGCTCCAGACCTTTACATTCCAAGTGAGTGCGTGCTGTGTTTGAAGGAGAATTGAGCAAAGGGTTGCGGGGGCAAACTCAGCGGGTCAAGACAGCGTCCACGATAGTCGACCTCTCGCGCCAGGACCCCTGTTATTGAGGCAATAGTGAGTCGGGTGAGATAGTTCATGTGTAAAGTGGGGGGGGGGGGGGAGAGCAGGGAAAAGAGATGGGAAAGTCAGGGAAATGGACAGAGAGAGAGGTCGCTGGGGTCGTTAGAAAGAAAAGTAGGTAAAAAAGAGATGGAAACAACAGAAATTGATGGAATGGATGACCAATCAATTTAAAAACAGATAAAATACTGGGCGGGGTGCAGTGTTATTACAGTGCCAATGAACTAGGTTCAAATTGGGGGGTGGGGGAGGGTGGGTGTAATGTTATTACCGTGTTAATGACCCAGGTTCAAATCAGGCATTGTCTGTTGAGAGTTTGTACGAGCTCCCCGTGTCTGTGGGTTTCCTCCAGGTGCTCTGGTTTCCTCCCACCCTTCAAAATGTAGCAGGGGGTGCAGATTAATTGGGCGGCACAGGCCAGCAGGGTCTGTTATTGTGCTGCATGTTTAAATTTATTATTTTTTAAATTAAACAGAAATAGAAAGTCACATCAGTGTAGTGGTTACCTGAAATTATATATATATAGGTGGTGTTGGAGAGAAATTGTTAGAATCTGTGAACTGGTTAGAACTCGTCAGAACCTGTGATGGACCTGACTGTGTTTGCTACCTTCTGTGTCCACGGGATTGTTCCTCCCCAGTGTGGATCCCAGGGTGATGGAAGTGCTTCTGTGGGTCATGCAGCAGGGGCTGATCCTGGTTTTCTCTTGCAGCCATGGCGTTTATTACCTACATTCTGCTGGCTGGAGTGTCTCTGGGCATCCAGAAGAGGTTAGTGCTATTGCGCCGACCGGCAGAGTTCAGCTTCGAGGGCCAGGGCATTGACTCCCTCTGGAGTGGGATAGGTAGCTCTGCTTTAAGCACCGACGAACCTCATCCTAGACCAGCTGTAAAATTACAGATGGAATTTAGTGCAGACAAGGGTGAGGGATTGGGAGGGTGATCCATGGTAGGACTTGCTCGGTAAACAATAGGCAGAGGGATCTGAGAATACAGATACAAAATGGCGTCACAGGTAGATAGGGTCCTAAAGCGAGCGTTTGGCACATTGCCCTTTATAAATCAAAGTGCAGTAAAATCCCCAGTATCTGGCACCAATGGGGGAAATTGGTAGATGCCGGATGTGAATTTGCTGGTAGCTTGAGGTTGCATGGATTAGCGAACTAACCACTGGGAGGGTGGGGGGGGGGGGGTGGTGAAAGAGGCGCCAATTTTCAACTTTCATATTTTTTTTAACCTTTTTATTTTCCTTGATTTTTTTTTTGCTGGTTGCTTGAGGCTGTCAGTTACTTGAATTCTGGATGAAGGGGGTTTTACTGTATTGAATGCAGAAGTTAGTGTTGAAATTGTACAAGGTGTCATTGAGGCCTAATGTGGAGTATTGTGTGCAGTCTTCGTCATCCCTCTACAGGAAAGATATAAGATTGACAGAGCAGAGAAGATTTATAAAGGATGCTGCTGGGATTTGAGGAGCTGTGAAGCAGGGAAAGATTAAATGGGTTAGCATGACGCTGTTACAGTGCCGGCGACCTGGTTTCGAATTCTGCGCTGTCTGTAAGGAGTTTGTACGTTTTCCCCGTGTCTGCCTGGGTTTTCTCTGGGCGCTCCAGTTTCCTCCCACCCTTCAAAATGTAAGGATGATCTAGGTGTAATTGGGCAGCGCGGGTTCAAATGGCCGGAATCTGCTTCTACTGTGCTACAAATTAAAAAAAATTTAGGAATTTATCCCTGGAGCGTTGAAGACTGAGGGGAGATTTGATGGAGGTGTTCACAATTACGATATGGGACCAGACAGAGTAAATGTAAGCAGTCTTCAACTGAAGTTGGGTGTGACAAGGTCTAGAGGCTAAGGGGAACTTTCGGGAGAACTTTCACGCAGAGAGCAGTGGGAATGTGGAACGATCTGCCCGCTGAAATGGTGAATGCGGGCTCAATTTTGACATTAAGAGAAGATTCAACAGGTACATGGACGGGGAAGGTGTGGAGGGATTTGGTTCAGGTCTGTGGGGCGAGGCAGAATAATAGTTTGGTGCAGATTATATGGGCTGAAGGGCCTATTTCTGTGCTGTAGGATCCGTTTCTATGGTTCTATTCAGTAACGCTCTGCTTGCACAGATCTACTCTCTGCCCTATTTTGTGACAAGATTTGGTTATCTGCTGCTGTCTGTTTCTCAATGTCCCAGAAATAGGCTTTGTGGTCCACGTTGTTTGTACCAACCACGTATATGAATCTGATTTGCCAGCATGGAGTCCAAGTTCTCTAGCAAAGGAACAGGCCCTTCAGCCCACCTTGTCCAAACTAACCAAGCTGGTCCTGTTTGCTTGCCTTTAGCCCCTATCCTATCCATGTCCCATCTCCTTTTGAACATTACTATTGTCCTCGTCTCCACAACTTCCTCCAACAGCTCGTTCCATGCACCACCACTCTGATTGAAGTATTCCAGGCGCCCACAACTTGCTGTGCATAAAAGCTTACCATAGATATAAGCCCAATAACTTTTAGATTCAAGATTCATGAATAATTGTAATAGTACAGAACATGTAATATTACAAAAAATTGCCTTCTGCCTGCTGCAAGGCAAAGTGTTCCTATTTATGTCGCCCAGCGCCCCTCATAGTACAAGGGAAAGAGAAGCAAAAGGGAGTCCCTTCCGATTCTCCTGCAGGGCTCCCACAGCCCCTGCAGCCGCACAGACACCTGTTTGATCTATCGGCCATCCGAACCCCAGATCCAAACCTCAAACAAGATCAGGAAGCTTTGGCGCCCAAGGCCTGACTTCGATACCTAGTTCCCACGAGCAAGTTGCCTGCAGCCTGCGTGGGCCCCTCGCTGGTCCCGCCACCTCTCTTGTTGGGTCATCTCCCATGCTTTTTCTCAACAGTAGGGGGTGGGTGGTGGTGTTCTCCCCATTTTTGGTGCCCTGTGCCAGTCCGCTGCTCCCCCGGAGTCCGCAACCCCTTGTAGTTGCTGCCGAGCAGAGGTGCCGCCATCTTGGGCACAGACCCCTGTGGTTAAAAACACCAGTCTTTGCATCCACAACACTACCCCCACAGAAAACTACAGGTCAGGAAACAGGCCATTCAGCCCTTCTAGTCTGTTCCCCTAGACCATAACCCTCCAGACCCCTCTCATCCATGTATCTATCCAATTTATTCTTAAAACTTAAGAGTGAGCCCACATTTACCACATCAGATAACATTTACCACATCAGATAGGAGCTAATTTCACACTCCCACCAATCTCTAAAAAGTTCCTCTTAATGTTTCTTCTGAACCTTTCACCCCAAAGCCATGTCCTCATGTATTTATCTGTCCTAATCTAAGTCGAAAGAGCCCACTTGCATTTGCTGTCTACACCCCTCATAAATTTCTATCAAATCTCCCCTCATTCTTCAACGCTCCCAGAAATAATGTCCTAACCCATTCAATCTTTCCCTGTCACTCAACTCCTGAAGACCTGGCAACATCCTAGTAAATCTTTGCACTCTTTCTAACTTACTGATATCCTTCCTGTCGTTTGGTACCCAATTCTCCAAATGTGGCCTCACCAATGTCTTACTCAGCCTCACCATAACATCCCAATTCCTGAGGCCGTGTGAGCTTCTATCTCTTTGCCCTCTGGGTGAAAACATTCTTCCCCAGATCCTCTCTTAACCTCATGCCTCTTGCTCTAACCTTTGCCTAATTTCAGATGCCCATAGTGTGGGGCATCGAAACATTCTCTGCCACTCTGTTTCTCTTTGATAAAAATTCTCCTTGCATTCCCTTCTGAGGTTTGTCAGTGCAAGGGAGGATGGAAACTCGAAGGCATAAAACGTTAACAGAGTACAGGCACTTTGGCCCATATATACCCCCCAAAAAACTTAACCCTTCCCACCTCATCACCCTCTATTTTTCTTCCATCCGTGAGCCTGTCTAAGAGTCTCTTAAATGTCCCTATTGTTCCAGGCATTCCAGGAACTTGCTGTCTTTATTTTTAAAAAAACTTACCCCTGATGTCTCCACTAAACTTCCCTCCCTTCACCTTGAACCCATGTCCCCGGGTGTTTGCTTGCTACTCCCAGGGAAACGTGTTGGCTGTCCATCTTTGCCTCATAATCTTTTTTTTTGGAAAATTTTATTTATTGCTCAAAGTAAATCATACAATCAAAATCAGAATACAAAATAGAAATATAATGTTTATCCCCTATAATCTCCCACTGCTCCCAACCCCCCTCTAAACTACCCCAAAATAAAAAAAATACAAAATAGAAATATAATGTTTATCCCCTATAATCCCCCACCACCCGCAACCCCCCTCTAAACTACCCCAAAAGAAAAAAGAAAAGAATACAAAATAGAAGAAGAGATCATTTCACATACCAGTCATCAACTATTGCCATGGTTCAGTGCAACGCCAACACCCGTGGGGGGGAAAAACTACAAATTCAAACCCGTGTATTTCATATATGGGCTCCAAACCTTAACAAAAAAGGGACAATTATTACTTAAATTATATGTTATCTTTTCCAGTATGCAGAGTTTTGCCGCCAGCCTTCCAGACCTCTGGGGGGGGGGATTCCATCCATACCAGCTGCTTTGCCACTTTTCAGTTGTTCAATTGGCTTATATGTCTCTTCTCGGGTAAGGATCTCAAGCTCTAGACTCAAGGGTTGTTGAGGGAGCTGGAGCAGGGCGGATTCTTGGACTGAGCGATTGGCACTGAAAAGGGATTGGAAGTGTTCTGATCATCGATTGAGGATGGAGATCTTGTCGCTGAGGAGGACTTTGCCATCTGAGCTGCGCAGAGGGCTTTGGACTTGGGGTGAGGGGCCGTACACCGCCTTTAGTGTCTCATAAAAACCCCTGAGGTCGCCAATGTCTGGGCTAAGCTGGGTTCGTTTGGCAACGCTAGTCCACCACTCATTTTGGATCTCCCGGAGTTTGCACTGAAGAATGCTGCATGCAAGACGGAAGGCTCGTTTTTTCTCTGGCCAGGAAGGCTTTGCAAGGTGAGCCTGGTGGGCACATCGCCAGCAGGCTCCTGGATTTCCTGGTTGTTTTTGTCAAACCAGTCCTTGTTTTTCCTGGAGTGGAATACAAGACCTCATTTCCAAATGCCACCGTTGAATACCTAAATCAGTTTCATTTTTCCATGTAGTTGCCAAACATTTTCTTGCTAATGCCAGTCTCAAAAAAGCAATTTGAAACTTATCCAATTTTAATTCCAAACTCAATTTTTTAACATAACCCAATAAAAATACCATATGGTCAAGCAAAATTTTAAATTTAAATAAGCCTTCTAAAAATTCCTTAATTCTATTCCAAAAAGAAGGGATTTATATCTGAGATGTCTGCTTAAGACGGATATTTATAAATCTAAGCTTAGATGGGAAAAAGATTTGTCTATATCGATTTTATACAAATATCGATTTTATACATCAGTTATATTTAACTCCAGAGAAGTTAAGGAAATATAAGTTTATTTCTTCTGATTTATGTCACAAGCAAGTTGGTTCTTTTTTTACATTCTACTTGGTTGTGAAACAGAGTGAAACCTCATAATCTTGTCAAACTCCATTAAGTCTCCTCATCCTTCACTCCAAAGTCACCGCTCTGCTAACCTTGCCTCCTAAGACTTGTTCTCCAATCTAGCCAACATCCGTGTAAATCTCCTCTGCACCTTCTCCATAGCCTCCACATATGTTTGGTGGGGGGGGGGGGTTGGAATAGATTTAAAAGGGACCTGAGGGGCAGGGTTTTTGCAGAGAGTGAAGTAACAGGGGAAGTGGTAAAGCTGGGAACAATTATAATGTTTAGAAGATATTTGGGTGGGAAAGGTTTGGAGGGATACGAGTCCAGGTAGGGCTAGTACCAATGGATTGGCGTTGGCAAGAGGGGCCAAAGGACCTGTATCCATGCTGTATAGTTCTGCGACTTGTACACACAAACTAATGTACAAGTGTTAAAAAAAACCTGGTCACATCAGTGGAAAAGAGCAATGAGGGCTATCAGTGATTTAGACTCTGCACAATGGGTGGCATTGGGATTCTGTCCAATGTGAGGGGGGGGGAGCCCATTGGGATTTTGTCCAATGGGGTGAGGTGGTCCATTGGGATTCATCCAATGGAGTAGGGTGGTCCGTTGGGATTCTATCCAATGGGGTGAGATGGTCCGTCGGAATTCTGTCCAATGGGGGTGGGGCGGGCCGTCGGGATTCTGTCCAATGCAGGTGGGTCGGGCCGTCGGGATTCTGTCCAATGGGGGTGGGTTGGGCCGTTGGGATTCTGTCCCATGGAAGAAGAGTTCCATTCAGATTAGCTTATGGAAATGGACACGATGTACCTGAGTGTTTGTCTGGAGTTAACAGGCATTCATAGAATCTGATGCTTTGTATTTCAGGTTCTCCCCTGAGGTGCTGGGTATGTGTGCCAGCACTGCTCTGGTGTGGGTCATCATCGAGGTTCTTGCCCTTCTCCTCGCGCTCTACCTGATCTCAGTGCACACAGACCTGACTACCTTTGACCTTGTGGCATACAGTGGATACAAGTATGTGGGGTAAGTAGCTGAGGTGCCTGCGCCCAGGCAATGGGGTGGGAAAGGTTTGGAGGGATAATGGGGATAATGGGGTGATGCACAGGATGAGGTGCCATGTGTCTAGGTTTACCATGCGAAATGAGTGGCCTCAGATAATGTGTGACAGCAGCTCCCCAACCCACCCAGAAGAGCCATGGCTACAAAAATCATGGGGACGCTACCAGCTGCAAGTTGGCCCTCCGAGTCACGCACCATCCTGACTTGGAATTGTATCCTTCATTGGCGCTGGGATCTCTCCCTGATGGCTCTGTGATTATTAGCCACACCATAAAACCTGTGAGGGTTCAAGACGGAAGCTCTTCCAAATTAGGCAGTAGGTTTGCACAAGAATGGGGAGATTCGAAACCAGAGGTTTACAATCCAGGGATCCTTGGGGGATCAGGAGTGGAGAGGGTGAGCAAATTTAGGTTGTTGGGAGTCACTATCTCTGGGGATCTTTCCTGTACCCAACACACTAATGGCATCGTGAAGAAAGCACGTCAGCATGTCTACTTCATCAGGAGTTTGCAGAGGTTGGTATGACACCAGAAACCCTGGCAAATTTCTACAGAGGTGTGGGAAGTGATAGGGGGGGTCTTAACAATTTTGCCCTCTTCAAACAACGATCCTGGTAGATAACGTCGATGGGGGGGGAAGACTCCAGTGATCTCTGCTATGCTTGAGGCCCTATGAATTGACCTCCGATCCAAAGCTCTACAGTAACCATGCTACACTGTGATGCAGCCGGCCAGGACATTCTCCTGTAGACGGTCGCTTAACGGTGGCTGGGAACCTTGTCTTCTCAGGAAGTGCAGTCACTGTTGCGCCTTCCTGACAAGTGAGGAGATGTTGCGTGTCCATGATGGGTAAGTGAACTCCAAGGAACTTGGGGCTCATTGTTATAATCTGATTGTCCATGTACAACCAAGCGAAACAGCATTTCTCCACTCCTGGACTCGCAGATCACTTGGCACATTGATGCTTACAGATGCAGTGCAAGTTTTTACTTGCTGCATCTTCCCAGTTAAGTAGAATGTGCTAACAATTAAAATGCCATGAAGAGGAAAAGAAAACAAGTTTTTTATTTAAAGGATACAGCAAGGTAGAATGCCCTTCCAGCCTATGAAACCAGAAGGGTTAACCCAGTAGTTTTCAAACAGCAACCCTCACCCCCACCCCAACTCACATCCCACCTTCAGTCATCCCTCTGCTGTCAGGGCTCTTGTGATCAGTAAGGGATTGCTGAAGGTGGGATGTGGGTGGGAAGGGAAGGTTGAGAATCACTGCTCCAAACCCAATTGTTACTGAAATATTTGGCTTGAGAAAAATTGTCATTCTTTTTATTTATTGGTTTTTATACTAAATACAGTACAGTGAACAAAAAGGGAACACAACTGAAAAATACAATATCACGTGTGTGTATATATATCAAAATAAAACTTCAAACAGGATAAACTCGGTACCCCCTCCGAGTGTACTGGATACAGAAAGTGGACACAGTTTAGATATATTGTCACTCAGACTGCAACAACCATACTTGGAATGAAAATCCGAGTGCATTGAGATTGGCTTGATAGAAACCACGAGGTCATTTCAGTAGCCCTTTGGGCTTTTGCAGACTGGCAGAATGACCCGTCATCTTATATAACCATACATTACATTATGGAAACTGGCCATATCAGCCCTTCTGGTCCGCACCGATTTACGTGAAACTCCTCTAGTTCCACCTACCTGCTCCCTGCCCATAACCCTCCAACCCCCTCACATCCATACACTCATCCAACTTCCTCTTAAATGACAAAATTGACCCTGCTGCAACCACCTCTTCTGGAAGGTCATTCCACTCAGCCACAACTCTGAGTTAAGAAGCTTCCTCTTATGTTATTTCTAATGTTTTGCCCCCAACCCTTAACTTATGCCCCATCATTCCAATCTCTCCTACCCTCAAGGGGGAAGAGCCTGTTCACATCTATTCTATTCCCCTCAATTTTAAATATCTCTATCAAATGCCCCTTCAACCTACGCTCCAATGAATGAAGTCCCAGTCCACTCAATCTTTCTCCATATTCTAGATACTCCAATCCAGGCAACATTTTAGTAAATCTTCTCTGCACCCTCTCAAACTTACTGATATCCTTCCTATAATTTGGAGACCAGAAATGCACACAATATTCCAAACAATGCCTTTAACAGTCGCATCATCACCTCCCAGCTCCTATATTTCTGTGCTATGGCCAGCATAAAGGCCAGCATACCAAAAGCCTTCTTTTAAATCCACCTTCAAAGAACGCTGAACTGTTATTCCAAGATGTCTCTGTTCCTCTGCATTCCTCAGTGCCCTCCCCTCCCCTTCATTGCATACGTCCTGGTTTGGTTATTCTTCCCAAAATGAAGAAAGACGAGTTTAAACATCTGCAGTCCAAAGTACTGGGAGTTATGAGGGACGTGGTGGCAGAGAAAGGCTGAGCAGGTGGAACACTATGCAGACATGCATGCCACCAGAAAGTTTTTCAGTGCCATAAAGTCAGTTCATGATCCATCTAAATCAGGGTGCTCCCCCTTGCTGTCATCAGATGGGTCAAGCCTGATCAAAGACCAGGAAGGAATGAAAATCCGCTGGGCTGAACACTTTTCCAACCCACTCAATCAGCCGTCCAAGTTGATTCTGATGTCTTGCACCACCTCCCTCAGCAACCAGTTCTGGACGACCTGGACCTGTCACCTTTTACTGAAAAGAATATGGAGCCAGAGGAAATGAAGGTAGTGTGGGCTACATTAAGAAAGATCAAGGTGGATACATCTCCAGGTCTTGACAATATATTCCCTAGGGCCCTGAGGGAGGTTAGTAGGGGCGTTGACAAAAATATCTAAAATGTCACTGGCCATGGGGGAAGTGTTTAAAAAAGGATCCTAAAGTAAACCTGGTAATTATAGGCCTGTGAGTGTGGCGTCAGTGGTGGGTAAATTAATGGAAAGTGTTCTTAGAGATGGTATGTACAACTATTTGGAAAGAAAGGGATGGATTCAGAGTACTCAGCATGGTTTTGTACGAGGTAGATCACGTCTTAACAAATTTTGTAGAGTTTTTCGAGGAGGTTACTAAAAAGGTTGACGAGAATGCTGTGGATGTTATCTATTTGAACTTTAGTCAGGCTTTTGACAAGGTTCCCCATAAGAGGTTAGTAAGGAAGGTGGAAGCATTAGGTATTAATGATGAAGTAGTGAAATGAATTCAACAATGGTTGGATGGGATATGCCAGAGAGTAGTGGTGGAAAATTGTTTGTCAAATTGGAGGCTGGTGTCGAGTGAAGTGCCTCAGCAATCGGTACTGGGTCCATTGCTGTTTGTTATATATATTAATGATCTAGATGATAGGGTGGCAAATTGGATTAGTAGATTTGTAGATGATACAAAGGTTGGTGGTTTTGAGAACAGTGAGGAAGATTATCAAAGCTTACAGGGTGATATAGGACAGTTAGAAGAGTTGGCTGGAAGATGGCAGATGGAGTTTAATACTGATAAATGTGAGGTGCTACATTTTGGAAGAACTAATTAAAACACGTCATACACGTTAAATGGTAGACAATTGAGGAGTGCAGTGGAACAAAGGGATTTAGGGGTCATGGTACATAATTCCCTGTAAATTGAATCACGTGGATAGGCTGGTGAAGAAGTATGTTGGCTTTCATAAATCAGAGTATTGAATACAAGAGTTGGGATGTTATGTTGAAATTGTGTATGGCATTGGTGAGGCCAAACTTGGAACATTGTGTGCAGTTTTGATCACTGAATTACAGGAAGGATATAAACAGTAGAGAGGGGGTTATGAGAATGTTGCCGGAATTTCAGGGATCGAGTTAAAGGGAACGATTGAGCAGGTTGAGGGGTAATTTGATAGAGGTATTCAAAATGATAAGGGGAACGGATGGAATCAACATGGACGGGCTTTTTCCACTGAGAGTGGGGAATATTCAAACAAGGGGAAAAGTTTAAGGGAAACTTGAGGGGGAATTTCTTCATGCAGAAGGTGGTGGGGGTGTGGAATGAACTTCCAGCAGTGGTGGTAGAAGCAAGATCGATGTTAATACAAGGAAAGGTTGGATAGGAGAAGGGTGGAGGGTTATAGGCCAAGTGTGAGTCAGTGGGACAAGGTGGACGATGTTCAGCACGGACTAGTAGGGCTAAACTGGTTATATAGATAATAAAGCAATCTCACAGATTAATTCAAATAAAGTAACGGGACAGGATGGTATTCCTGCTCAAAACGCATTACAGGCATTCAAAGACATCTGGGTCACAGGGGAGATGCCTGATGGCTCCCGCGATACCCTCATCGTGGCTCTCTACAAAAATAAGGGACGTAAATCGAACTGCAGAAACGCCAGGGGGATCTCACTGCTGTCCATCGCAGGCAAGATTTTCACCGGCATCCTCCTGAACAGACTTGTCCCTGTTTCGGAAAGGAATCTCCCAGAGGCACTGTGTGGCTTTCAGCCAGAACGGAGTACAGTGGACGTGATATTTGCCGTGAGACAAGTTCAGGATAAAAGCATCGAGCAGAACAAGCCTCTTTACTCTGTCTTCATTGACCTGACAAAGGCGTTTGGCACTAAACAGGGAGGCTCTCTGGATCATCCTGAGACATTACGGATGCCCAAGGAAATTCGTGAAGATGGTTCAGCTGCTCCACGACGGAATGACAGGACAGGTCTGCAGTGGTGACAGATCAGCTGCATTTCCCATTTCTAATGGGGTGAAGCAGGGCTGTGTACAAGCCCCAGTCTTGTTCAATATGTTCTTCACTTGCATTTTGTCACGTGCTGGCCAAGGTCTGGAGGAGGGAGTGCACATCAGGTACTGACTGATGGCTCTCTTTGATCTTCATCACTTGAACACATGGAAGAAGTGCCTCTACACAGTCATTCAAGAAAAATATTTTGCTGATGACTGTGCACTCTTAGCACACAAAAATAGTGATCTACAGTTAATCCTGAACAAATTTTCAGATGCTGCCACACTCCTTGGCCTAAATGTTAACCTGAACAAGGCTGAAGTTCTCCATCAGTCCGTGCCAACACCAATGCCATAGAACCAAAAATCACTGCTGACAAAGGTAAACAGCTTCAAATACTTGGGGAGCATAATCTCGGGTGATAGGTCTTTGGACAAAGAAGTTGACTCCAGGATCAACAAGGCCAGCCAGGTCCTGTGAAGGCTGTGTACCAGAATACTCAATCAACATAATGTCCACATCTCCAGAAAGCTGGGTCTACAGAGCTGTGACATCCCTTCGCCCTTATATGGACTCCGTACCGACGTCACATCAAACAACTGGAGAAATTCCACACGAGCGCTATCTGTTCCATCCTTGGCCTCTGTTGGGAAGTCTATGTCTCCAACCTGGAGGTCTTTGGTCGTGCGAAGTCCACCAGCATTGAGTCCCTGATCGTCAGAGTCCCCGATCGTCAGAGTCCCCGATCGTCAGAGTCCCCGATCGTCAGAGTCCCCGATCGTCAGAGTCCCCGATCGTCAGAGTCCCCGATCGTCAGAGTCCCCGATCGTCAGAGTCCCCGATCGTCAGAGTCCCCGATCGTCAGAGTCCCCGATCGTCAGAGTCCCCGATCGTCAGAGTCCCCGATCGTCAGAGTCCCCGATCGTCAGAGTCCCCGATCGTCAGAGTCCCCGATCGTCAGAGTCCCCGATCGTCAGAGTCCCCGATCGTCAGAGTCCCCGATCGTCAGAGTCCCCGATCGTCAGAGTCCCCGATCGTCAGAGTCCCCGATCGTCAGAGTCCCCGATCGTCAGAGTCCCCGATCGTCAGAGTCCCCGATCGTCAGAGTCCCCGATCGTCAGAGTCCCCGATCGTCAGAGTCCCCGATCGTCAGAGTCCCCGATCGTCAGAGTCCCCGATCGTCAGAGTCCCCGATCGTCAGAGTCCCCGATCGTCAGAGTCCCCGATCGTCAGAGTCCCCGATCGTCAGAGTCCCCGATCGTCAGAGTCCCCGATCGTCAGAGTCCCCGATCGTCAGAGTCCCCGATCGTCAGAGTCCCCGATCGTCAGAGTCCCCGATCGTCAGAGTCCCCGATCGTCAGAGTCCCCGATCGTCAGAGTCCCCGATCGTCAGAGTCCCCGATCGTCAGAGTCCCCGATCGTCAGAGTCCCCGATCGTCAGAGTCCCCGATCGTCAGAGTCCCCGATCGTCAGAGTCCCCGATCGTCAGAGTCCCCGATCGTCAGAGTCCCCGATCGTCAGAGTCCCCGATCGTCAGAGTCCCCGATCGTCAGAGACCGGAAAGAAACCTCAAGGTTGCCCACACAATCTATAAAGACGCTGTGAAGGAAACCCAGCAAAGAGAACTAGAAGCTGCGTCTGCTGACAGATCCTGCTGGTGAGCCCTGTGCTATGAAGCCTATGCCAGTTTCGAACTCGGCCACTGCCAGAAACTGATGAAAGGCGTCACAGATCAAACTGAAGGTTGACCGATATAATATTAAATAAAACCCCACCCAACCTACTCAGTTTGAAAACCACTGGGTTAACCTTTTTCCGAGGGTGGGAGGAAACCCGGGGAAGACCCCACACAGTTCACAGGGAGAACGTACAGGCTCTTCACAGACAGCGGGCCTATTCGAACCCGGGAATTCCTGGCGTTATCATACCTGGTTGTGAAAATCTTAAGAGACCAATGACTCTGTGGAATTCTCTGCTCAAGGAACCAGTAAAGGCTGCCCCCTTAAATATATTTACCATCATAAGATCTAGGACCAAAAATGGGCCATTCGGCCCATCAGGTCTGCACTGATGGTCCATCAGGAACTGGTCCATTCTCCCCCTCAGCCCCACTCCTCTACCTTCTTCCCATAACCTTTGATACCCTGACTTCTGATTACCTATCAATCTCTGCCTTCAATTGCCCAACCACCTGGCCTCCACAGCCGCCCATGGTAGCACAGATCTTTGCACAGTAGTGGGGGATTGTGGGGAACAGGCGGGCGGGTGCAGCCGAGACCATAGCCTTGTTCTTTTTGAATGGTGGAGCAGGTTTGACGGGCCAGATGGCCAACTCCTGCACCTGTTTTTTCTTTGTCATGCCGACTTGGATTTGATATCCCTGATATATATCCGCCAGCTCTCTCTTGCAGGATTATAATCACCATTCTAAGCGGCTTGTCTTTTGGACAAAATGGTTACTACCTGGCTCTAGCCTGGACGTCCTGTGCCATCATGTTCTTCTTGGTAAGTGACTGCCTTGCCTTTTCGTACTTTTGATAAGCCCTGTCCCACAGCACGTAAAATGTCTGGCTGCACTCGCGCTAGGATATGTATCGCGGATAAATTATGGGTCTGATAGCCAAGAGATGGAGTGGTGAGGGTGGTGTTGGTCCGACAAGGGAAATGTGGGAAATGCTGTTGGGAGGGTGCAGAGGAGATTTGCAGGATGTTGCCTGGAGTGACAGGAGCTACAGGTCTGACCAGTAGGTGATTCTGGACCCAGCAGGTTTGATTTCTTCTCAAAATACGTACATGACAGCACATACAACCCTGAGATTCTTTCTCCTGCACTTATTAGTAGTGCAGAAAAAGACATAATTAAACAAATAAAGAATTGTAAACAACTGCAGTATAGAGAGGGGTAAAAAAAAAACCCGTAAGATACAAGAGTCCTTCTGTGAATTCCTGATTGATAAACTCAGCAGGTCACGCAGCATAAAGGCAGTCGATATTTCGGGCCTGAGCCCTTCATTGGGAATGGTGACTGATCCAGATGAAATAAATTCTTAACAAATTTAAACATGGTAATAGGCCCTTCCGGCCCACAAGCTGTGTCCTGCCAACACACCAATTAACCTTTTGAAGGGTGGGAGGAAACTGGAGACCCCCGGAGGAAACTCGCGTAGACTCGGGAGAGCATACAAACTCCTCACAGACAGTGGTGGATTTGAACGGGGTCGCTGGTGCTGTCATATTGCACTAACCCGGCTGTCCATATGTTATTTTATTTTCGATACGGCACAACAACAGGCTTTTATGGTCCCCAAGCCCACAACACTCAAATACAGCCATGTGACCAATTAACTGACCCCATCCGTCCTTGGAATATGGGAGGAAACTCGTGTAGACATGGGGAGAACAGACCAACTTCTTACAGGCAGTGCCAGTTTCAAACCTGGGTCACTGGCACAGTGATAGACTTGGGCTATCCGTGGCGTGTTTATTGTAGCGGTTTGCTAAAGAACGTGGGAGCGAAAATGGCGGGTACCTACCAAACATTGCGGTATGGGGAATGTGTTCCAAAAGGCTTGCTTCCTGAAATAAATATTGGGGATTACGGTAGACAACTTCAAGCAGAACACAAAGATGATTTCAGATTTGCTGCATCACAGAGAAAGATGGAGAAACATCAAATGCACTTTTATTGAATTCAGCACGTTTAATCGCATCGTGACGCTGACATATTTGCGTTAGTTCAACTAGCCTAAAAATGCTCTGCCGCTGATTTTCATTTGTACTCAGCGTCTGATACCTCTTGTGTCAGTGTCTTAACAATAGTTGGGCGACATCTAGTGGCCCAGATACCGCTTTTCCTTGGTCGCAATGACCCGGTGAAACCTTTCACTGTGTTCCTCACTGACGGCACTAAGATCAACAGGGAAGACGTCCAAGGACGAATGCAGAAAATGAATTTCCAATGGCACGTTGCACTTTGCGGTTTTGTACACTTGAAGTAGACTTAAAATATGACAGGAAATCACAAAAATCGGTTGTATCTAAAAGAGGCACGTGATAGGAAACGTTTATGATGATTTTCGTGATCAGCAGCCCAAAACTATAAAATACGCCCAAAAGTGTTCAGGAAGCAAAATCTTTGTTGTCCAGTGTTATTGGTACGGTTAACGCGGCAGTCACAGTGCCAGCAACTTGGGCTTGAATCCTGGTGCTGTCTGTGAGGAGTTTATACGTCCTCCTGGAATCTGTGCGTGTTTCCTCGGAGGGCTCCAGTTTCCTCCCACCATTCAAAAGCGAACTGGGTGAGGTTAGTCGGTTAATTAGTGTATTTGGGTGGCGCGGCCTCGTGGGCTGTGTCTCTGAATTACATTTTAATAATATCAGAGTCTCAATAAAATTGTACCTCATGGTTTTGGAAGCTGGAAGCATCTGTGAAAACGTGACACAGAAATAGGTTGTATCTTAAGTAAAAATTTGTAGGGTGATTTTTGCCCAGAATCCATAAAATACACCCAAAATCTTCATTGTCCAATGTCACACTTTAACATTGATGGTGGATGATATTCTTGAGACTCCACCAGGGTTCAGAATGAGCAGTTTTTCCGGGACTGCCATTATCGTCGCCTTACCCCCTCTGTTTCTGTTTCCAATCCCTGACCCCTGCCCACAGGTCTGTTCATTGAGAATGAAAGTCCTCTCCTCATCAGGAGTGGCCACCAACCGCAGCTCCAAGAACCAGCTCAGGACGTACGTCACTCTGGCTCTCGCTGCCTTCCAGCCCTTCGTGATTTACTGGCTGACCATCCACCTGATTTGGTGAGATGCCCTGGGGGGGTGGGGGGAAGGAGGAGGATTGGACTCACATCTCTATGCAAGGTTGGTCTTTTCCCCCCCATCCCTCCCCTTGCCCAGGAAGAACCAACGCCAGCCATTTTGTTCAAGATGCTGCAAGGATTGAATTTGTCTTGGTTTTGAAACTTGAGATCTGCTAAAGTTGGACATGGGACGTGATCAGGGGCACTTGTGGCCTGCGAGGGCGAGCTCACTTCAAGAGGGGCCTGGTACAGAATGTCCTGCCACGTTGTGAAGTTCAAGGTCGTGAAGGATGTGAACTGTCGTAGAGTCTCCATGACCAGAATAAGGCCACAAGGAGAGAAGGATCACAGTGGCTCTCAGAGCGAGCTTCACTCATTCCTTGGGTCAAAGCCATGGATGTCCTTTCATTTGAGATGTTCACACTCACTCAGCCCATTAGATTGCCTGATCCATCCAAAGTTCCTCTCCCACTTCCTGGTGAGAGGATCACTTACGCCTGCACTTCCTCCCTCACCACTCTTCGGGGTCTTGAACAGCCCTTCTGACATTCATGAATTTGCATGGGGACAGATTGCATTCGGGGCTCCCATTGTTATCTCTAGTGGACAGATTGGTTGCAGTCTGGGAACTTGTCAAGCACTTCAACTCTGTCTGCCACAGTAGTGGGGGGGTCCTCACACTCTACCACTGACCAAACATTTCAACTCCATGCCCCATTTTCACACTGACTTGTCTCTCTGTTGCCTCATGCGCTGCCAAACCAAATCCACAATTTGGAGGAGCAACACATTTCATCTACCAGAATATTCAACTTTCTAACCAGAATGTATTTTCCATTAGGCCTCTTTCCCCCCACCCCTGCTTCCCTATCCCTGCCCCCTGCCAAATCGCATCTCTTGTGCCAGGTGGCTGCTTTTGTTCCTACTTTCCAAGGGCCCAGGCCTGAAATGTTGGTGACCTGTTTCATCTTGCATAAGCTGCTGAGTTTATCCAGCATGTTAGTTTACCGCATTCAGCCTCAGTGTTGCAGACTTCCTGCCCAAGGAGTGCTGGGTGCCATCTTCCTCCGCGCAAGAGAGTATGGGGTTTACCCCTCCATCCACATCCTGACCGAGCAGGGTGCCCAGTTTAAGCTAAAAATTCTGCTTCCCCTCAACAGATCCCCATCATTATCTGTGCTTCTATCGAGAAGCCTCTGAAACACTACCTCTGACAGCTTGTTCCAGGACATCCACTTTAGAACACAACAATCTAACCCTTCCCTCCTTCTCATTTTTATACCCATGTGCCCGAGTCTTTTGAATGTCCCTATTGTACCAGCCTCCACCACCACTCATCTCTCTGAGTAAAACTTGCCCCTGATGTCTTCCCTAAACTCTCCTCCCCTCACCTTATACAAGTATTTGCTATCGTCAGCCCAGGATAAGGGTGCTGCCCGTCCCTTATAATCTTGTAGACCTCTATCAAGTTACCTGTTTAAAAAAAAATATTGGGCCAACATATCTCCCTTTAAATGCACATCATCCCGTGTGTAAAGCTTTTACTGTGGAGCGAAGATTCCTGTGTGCCAATTGACTGCTGTTTCTTTTGCATTAAACCATGATGTTCGAGAAGTGATTAGTTATCAAGACGGGCTTTCAAACATCCTGAAAGGGGTGTGAACGGTGTTGCAGAAATGTGAGGCCCTGTCGCTTATAGCCCCTTTCAAATGCCATGTAAAATGGTAACCGGCCAATTTGCTCGGTTGACGACCCAGGTATGTAGCTGGGTCCAACCTTGTGAAAGCCCAACAGGGTCCCAGATTCCCTTGGAGGTGGTCAGGGAACCCAGGACACCAGGTGTCCTGCTCTGGTGATTTGAATGGTAAAATGGCTGACATCAGCGCATGCTCTGGCTGAGCGGTTCCAGCAGTGTTGGGAATCAAGGAAGACAACCATTGCTATTACACCTACATTGAGTCGTCGTGGCAGCACCCACCCTGTTCGTAGCGGCAGCATATCACTGAGGGGCGAAAGGAATGATGGCCAGGAGTTGGGAGTGAGGGCACACGTTTAGGAGAACTTTAAACAGAGATTCCCTGTGAGTTACTTGTGACTGAGGGGTGGGATTCCCCCTTAAACTGCTGGGTTGGTGGTTTAACAGGTAGGTTGGGCTACTCCTTGAAAGGTGCATCCTGCCCACATGACCCAGTCATCTCCAGATTCCAGGAGGGTTTGCCTCATTTCACTTGTTGCTGGAGTGCCCATGCACCCTCAGTGCAGGAACTGAATCATTAGGCATGGTTGTGTGTCAGCAAATTTGAAAAATTGTAATTCCGATCTCGGGCTGAGTTGTGAAGCCTCCCTGGACTCATCCCCTCGTGCCCTGGCCACATTCTTGGAAGGTGAGGAGTTGGACGTCCTTCAAGGTATGGTGGAGCAGGGTGTTGGAGTCCCCAACAGGCAAAGCAACCCACCCATCTGTCCTGGGATGGATCAGCTGATGACATCACACTATGCTGCAAAAGTGGGGAACTCCCAGTTTCAATTCCCACGGTGACACGTCTTTCCATGATTGCATGTACAGCCAGACAAATCACCACACCATCCATCTGGGCACCCTCTGATTGGATGGCATTAATATCATCCTTTCTGGTCTCCGTTAACCCCATCTCTCTCGCTCCCGCTCCCTCTGTCTCCTTTTCTCCAGCTCTCATTCAGAGCTCCCTCCTGCCCACACCCATCAATTCTCTCCTGTCCATATCCACCTATGGTCTCTTGCCTGTTGGCCCAAGTTCCTCCCCTGCCTCTTCCCTCCACCACCACCTTTATTTAATTGCCCTCCCTCTTTTGCTCAGGTCCAAAACCTGTTATATCTTTGCCTCTTCTAGACGCTGTGAGATCTGTGGAGCATCCCCAGCACTTACGTTTGGAGACAACAATCACAGCATCTGCAGGCTTGCCTTGTTCCACTCCACTAGATGATGAGCCAAGTTTGGGGAGGGACACCTCCCACAACAGTGTGCTATGGGTTCACGATCTGCAAGTGGGTGAAACTCCTCACCCATCACCAGACTCAAGACATTGGCCCCCATGAGCGTCCCAGCCCCAATAATGTCTCGCAGGTGCCAAAAGTGGAATTCTATTTGAACCGAGAACAGCACAGGGAAAAGTCCCTTTGGCCCAGCTGCCTATGCTGAGCACAATGCCCAAATTAAACCAAAAGGAAATGTTTCTTGTGTGACTGGATGCACAGACTCTTCAGCCGGAGGGCAGAGAATCTGGGATTCATTGACACAGATGGCTCAGGGGTCAAGAAGTTCTTGATGAGTAAGAGTGTTAAAAGTTATGGAAAGAAGGCAGGGTTATGGGGTGGAGAGGGAAAATGCATCAGCCATGAAGGAATGGTCTCATTCTGTTTAATCCCATGCTGTCTGTAGTGAGTTTGTATGTTCCCCCCGATCTGCATGGGTTTCTATTGGGAGCTCTGGTTTCCTCCCACCCTTTAAAACATATCTGGGGTGGGGTTGTAGGTTAATGGGCAGCACAGGCCGAAAGGGCCTATTACTATGCTGCATGTCTAATTTAAATTTGGATGCAGCAAATGCCAGGCCCATGGCCCTCAATGAACCTGCTCATGCATCAGGGGAGGTAAACGGAGAGAACGTACAAACCCCTTCACTGTAGGTGGACGAAGCAGGGTCATTGGCACTGTGATCGTGCCGCCCTGCCAGTGCATGCAGTCTCTGGCGTGTCTTGAAAAACACCTCTCCTGCCTGCATGTGATTCATATCCCTCCGTTCCAGACAGTAAAATCCCCGTTATCTAGAATTCAAATAACCGACAGGAAAACATGGAAGATTGAAACAGGCATCCCCAGGTTAGTTTGCCAATCACGCCATCTCAAACAACTGGCAAATTCACTTTGCAGCATCTACCAATTCCCATGGGCGCCGGACACCGGGGGTTTGGGGTACATTCAATTGAGAAGCTGCTCCATCACGGCTGTTGGACCAGCTTCTGCCACTAACCCTGGCAGCCAGCTCCAGGCACCCACTGCTCTGTAAAGAGAAACCACAGACCCAGCACATCCTATGACCAGCCAATCTCAACGGGGGCCCCCAGGGGTGGCATAGGCTCATGAAATGAAATGGCCTGTTGCTGTGCTCTATGTCTGAATGTAAAATTTTTAAAAAGATTTTTTTTGCATCTCATGGAACATTATTATTTTTAATGCAGTTGGTACGGAAGAAATCAAAGCTTGGCTGCTTCACAGGGAAGGGGGCTCATAAACTTTGAGCAGAGTCCTGGGTGGGGGGGGGATTCATCTCAGAAGAGATTGAGAATGGCTGATCTGTGCTTTTTTTTTTGTTCTCTGAATGATTGAGTGTTAATTCCATTGTTTGGAGGCTAGGACTCACCAGCTGATGCATTGGCTGGTCACAGATCACAAACCTTCCCCCAGCAACTGCTCACGCTATCCTCAGTCCCTAAAGGGCAGGTGTCCTTGTGCTGAGGTGCGCGTCATCCCTCTTCCCTCACAGGAGGCCGAAGTGGTGAATGAGGCCTCAATTCTCACATCTTTAGAAAACTTTGGACAGGTGCATGGATTGGAGGGATGTGGAATTGGTCAGTGGGATGAGGCTAGTGGTTCTCAACCTTTTGGTCCCCTCTGTTGCAAGTTTCTGTTTTTTTAGTGAGGGTCACTTTGGGGGGTTGATTCAAGGAGCAAACGCTCACTCAATTCATGGCACTTTTTCAGACACCAGGATTTCTAAAGCTGAGATTTGGGAATCGACATTCCAGAAGTGTGCCTAACCTGTAATGGTTTGGGTAATCTACACATTTACACATAGTTGGGGTTAAGTTTAGATTTAAGATGTTATATTATCAGTAATTAAAAAAAATGTTTTAAAAATAACATTGTCTTGGTGAATTTCTATTGTTGCTGGTCTATGAAAACAACTCATGTACCACCTAAGTGTCAACCACACAGGATGTATGGCATCCTCTGCTCTGTGGGATTACTTAAGGTGGTATGTGAGTTGGGGGGGGGGGGTGGGGGAAAGGGTTGAGAACCAGTGGACTAGGTAGAACAATCCTTTGGCCTGTTTTCCGAGCTGTAAGGTTCCATGGGGTTGAGTTTAAAAGCTGCAGCTCGACAAAACCAGAGAGACCACGTTGGGATCATTGTGTTCAGTTCTGGTCGCCTCACTACCAGAAGGATGTGGAAGGTGTGGAGAGGGTGCAGAGATTTGCCGGGTTTGGAGAATGCACCTTAAGAAGCAAGGTTGACAGAGTGGGAGTAGCAAACACGAGGGTACATTGGTACAAAGTGAGGGAGGGAGGGTCGGGTTGAGTTTATTACTCAGATGGTGGTGGGTGCCTGGATTGCCTAGCCAGGGGTGGTGGAGAAGGCTGGAATAGGAGGGGCATTTAAAAGACATTTAGACAGGCTCATGGATGCAAGATAACTAGAGGGTTATGGGTGTGAGGGAGGGAAGGGTTAGAAGGTTGAGTAAGTTTAGACAGGTTGGCCACAGGGTCTGTGCTGTGATTTTTTTTTAAAAATGCAGACAAACAGCACACGGGCACACGATCCCAAACCGCCCAACTTACACCCAACTGACCTACAACCCCCAGTACGTTTTGGTGGGTGGGAGGAAACCATAGCCCCCAGGGAAAACCTACGCAGACATGGGGAAAACGTACAAACTCCTTACAGACAGCGCAGGATTTGAACCCAGGTTTCTGGTGCTGTAAAGGCATTGCACTGACCGCCACACTAACCGTGCCGCCCAAATGTTCTGTGATGGGCTGTCCCCGCTACTGATGTGTAACTGTGAGCTCATCGATTATGCCCACAGCAGGCTTCCCCTTGCCTCCATAACTAGCAGCCCGTGACAGTCCACTGGGTCGCAGGCCTGGGACCCACGTGGGGCTGCCGGCAGGAAGGGCTCTTGAAGGCTTCCTGATTGTGTCATATAACCACTTACAGCACAGAACAGGCCAGTTCGGCCCTACTAGTCCATGCCGTAAGAAATCCCCACCCTCCTAGTCCCACTGACCAGCACCCGGTCCATACCCCTCCAGTCCTCTCCTATCCATGTAACTATCTAGTCTTTCCTTAAATGTAACCAATGATCCCGCCTCGACCTCGTCTGTCGGAAGCTCATTCCACATCCCCACTACCCTTTGCGTAAAGAAATTTCCCCTCATGTTCCCCTTATAATTTTCCCCCTTCAATCTTAAACCATGCCCTCTAATTTGAATCTCCCCCACTCTTAATTGAAAAAGCCTATCCACATTTACTCTGTCTGTCCCTTTTAAAATCTTAAACACCTCTATCAAGTCCCCTCTCAATCTTCTACGCTCCAGAGAAAAAAGCCCCAGTCTGCACAACCTTTCCCTGTAACCCAAACCTTGAAATCCTGTCAACATTCTTGTGAACCTTCTCTGCACTCTCTCTATTTTGTTTATAACTTTCCTATAATTTGGTGACCAAAACTGTACACAGTACTCCAAATTTAGCCTCACCAATGCCTTGTACAATTTCATCATAAACTCCCTACTCTTGAATTCAATACTCTAATTTATGAAGGCCAACTTTCCAAATGCCTTCTTCACCACACCATCTACCTGAGAATCAGCCTTGAGGGTACTATATACCACAACTCCTAAATCCCTTTGTTGCTCTGCGCATCTCAATAGCCTACCATTTAATGCATATGACCGATTTAGATTTGCCTTTCCAAAATGTAACACCTCACATTAAATTCCATCAACCATTTCTCAGCCCACACCTCCAGCCTTCCTAAATCACCTTTTAATCTACAGTAATCTTCCTCACTGTCCACAACACCACCAGTCTTTGTATCATCCGCAAACTTGCTTATCCAATTCTCCACCCCTACTTCCAGATCGTTTATATAACAAACAATAGTGGACCGAGGACCGATCCTTGAGGAACTCCACTAGTCACTGGCCTCCAATTGGACAAACAATTTTCTACCACTACTCTCTGACACCTCCCATCCAACCATTGCTGAATCCATTTCACTACCTCCTCATTTATACCTAATGTCTCTACCTTTTTTCCTAACCTTCTGTGGGGAACTTTGTCAAAAGGTCTAAATAGACAACATCCACAGCTTTCCCTTCATCAACCTTTTTTGTAACCCCCTCGAAAAACTCAATCAGGTTTGTCAAGAATGATCTTCCCCTGACAAAACCATGCTGATTACTCCCTAGCAATCCCTGTACCTCCAAATAATTGTAAATACCATCCCTCAGAACACTTTCCATCAATTTGCCCACCACAGACGTCAGACTCACGGGCCTATAATTCCCAGGTTTACATTTAGACCCTTTCTTAAACAGCGGAACCACATGCGCCACCCTCCAATCCTTTGGCACTACCCCCATGGCCAGTGACATCCTAAATATCTCTGTTTATGGTCCCACTCTCTGTCCACTAGCCTCCCTGAGTGTCCTTGGGAATATTTTGTCCGGTCCCGGAGATTTATCCACCTTTATCTTTTTCAACACAGCCATCACTACCTCCTCGGTTACCCTTATATGCTTCATTACCTCCCCACTATTTTTCTTTACCTCAACTGGTTCAATATTTTTTTCCCTAGTGAATACCGAGGCAAAGAAATCATTCAAAGTTTCCCCCATTTCCTCTTTCTCACTCAGCCTACCCTCACTATCTACAAGGGTTCCAATTTTATCCCTCACTAATCTTTTACTTTTAATGTACTTATAGAAACCCTTTGGATTTATTTTTACTCTGTCTGCCAAAGCCTCTTCATGCCTTTTTTTTTGCCTTTCTAATTTCTTTCTTAAGATTCCTTCTACACTCCTTGTAGTCCTCCTTCAAATTGTCAGCTCTCTGTTCTTTATATCTCTTGTACACCTCCCTTTTTCTCCTAACCAAATTTCCAATATTCCTCAAAAACCAAGCCTCCCTATGACTTCCAGCCTTTCCTTTGATCCTCACTGGGACATAACTACTCTGTACCCTCAAAATTTCTTTTTTGAATATCCTCCATTTCTCATTTACACCCTCACCTGAAAATATCCTATCCCACTCAATACTCCCCAAATCCCTTCTTATTCCTTCGAAATTTGCTCTTCTCCAATCCAGAACCTCAACTTTAGGCCCCTCCTTGCTCCTCCATAAAACTACCTTAAAACTAACAGAATTATGATCACTAGACCCAATTGGATCTCCAACATTAATGTCTGATACCTGACCTAGCTCGTTCCCTAACAGGAGATCCAGTATTACACTGTCCCGAGTCGGTTCTTCTACTAATTGATTCAGAAAACAATCTTGAACACATTTAACGAACTCTAGCCCATCCAGCCCTCTAACTGTATGGGTATCCCAATCAATGTGAGCAAAGTTAAAATCTCCCATGATCACTACCTTATGATTCTCACACATATACGTTATCTCTCTACACATTTGTTCCTCTAGTTTTTTTGACCCATTTTGTGGTCTGTAATACACCTTATGTCTCCTTCACCCCTCAGTTCCACCCAAACAGCCTCACTGGATGATCCCTCCATACCATCTTGCCACCTCACAGCAGTAATATCCTCCTTAACAAGCAGAGCAACTCCTCCCCCTTTTTTACCCCCTGATCTATCACATCTAAAACAAATGTATCCTGTAACATTAAGTTGCCAGTCCTGCCCCTCTTGTAGCCAGGTCTCACTAATTGCCACAATATTGTGACCCCAAGTATCTGTCCATGCTCTAAGCTTGTCTACCTTGTTCACTATGCTTCTTGCATTAAAATATATGCAATTCAGCGAATGACCCTCACATACATTCTCTTTTCTACCTTCTACCCTAATCTCCATCCTACCTTTGTTATCGTTTTATTCTTATCTAGGTGGCCATGCTCCCTTGACTCCGTTCTCACACTCTGTTCCCCACCCCCCTGCCAAACTAGTTTAAACCTTCCCCCACAGCTCCAGCAAATCTGCTTGCCAGCACATTGGTCCCCCTCCAGTTCAAGTGGAGTCCGTCCCTCTTGTACAGGTTCGACCTTCCCCAGAAGAGATCCCAATGATCCAGAAATCTTATCCCTTGCCCCCTGCACCATCTCTTTAGCCACGGACACTTGGAGGCTTGGATCTGGAGCTCGGGCAGCCGATGGATCGAATCCACGGACACTCAGTGTTTGTGAAGGGACTCTGTTCTACTCTTTACCCTAGTGTTAGGGGCACCAGGCAATGCTCACGGTGTCTCTGTCTTATGGTAGACTAAAGGAAATTTTGTGTTATGTTTTTTGTTTTATTGCGTGACAATGAAAGAATCTTGAATCCCTGCCTTTCTACCCCGCTCTTTCTACGTGTGCGGGTATGTACATTGGAGTGTATCTGTCTTCGTGCAGTTTGTACACTCTCCCCGTGGCTTCTCCACCCATCTCCCGATTCCCTGCCATGACCCTGCAAGGTGGGTGGGTTAGTCGGCCGCTGGTTTATTGGTGGGCAACAGTAGGATCAGGCAGGGAGTGGTGGGAAAAACGAGTTGGGGGACAAAATCTACTGGATGTGCCAGCAGAGCCCATGGTGTTTGGAAGCCCCTTCATAAACAGAATTGGAGTCAATTCACAATCAAACCAGGGGCTGACAATATCACAAAATAAAAGCCTGGTGACTCATTTGAGCGTTAAGGCAAGAGAGTGTTCGAAATGGCTGCAAGGAAGGGCAGGTAGTACCTCCGTGTTCGGGGGCGGTGGGGTAACGGGGTGACCCAGGGTAGTGCTCACTACAACTGGGCCAACAGTGGGGTGGTTGCTGTGAGGAGGGAAAAGGATGGGCTGTTGACAAAGGAGAGGGGCGAGCAAGGGATGGGGAAGATGGGTGCAGCCTGTTCTTATGTGGCGTAGTGCCCCAGGGCCGGGGTGGTGGGGAGTGCGCGCTCCCTTCCTGGGTGGGAGGAGACAAGGCAGAACTGGGGCAGCTGCTGGAGGAGCCTCTGTGATGGGACATCCCCAAACCCCTGTCAGGAGGGGTCACAGACCGAGAACAGGGTTCATCCCTCCAATAGAGTCACGGCCACTCCGCTGTGAGATCCTGCTGTGTAAAACACGAGAGGGTGGGGGGCATGGTCAGCACACAGGAACGGTCCCACATCTTTCACTGGTGGTGGTGGGAGGTGGGTTCCCAGATCCGTCCCTGGTGGGGGGATGTCCCCACATCCATCCCTGATGGTGGGGGCGGGGTCGCCACATTCGTCCCTGGTGGTGGGAGGATCCCACACCTACCTCCAGGGTGGGGGTGGGGGGTGGGGTCCTGATTACCCCCATTACCACATCCCAGTGGAGTCAGGGATGGAAGGAGGACCGAACTCACCCCACAACACCATGACCATCTGCCACAGCGAAACGGGGCGGTGGAGGTGAAACTCTCACCCCAGCCCCACATCCCTGGCACAGCTGAGTGTCTTTTCCATCTCTGCAGCGTGTGGAGGGGGTCGGGGATGTCCTTCTGACCTAGCCCGTCAAGCACAGAATCGGCTGTTCGGGGTGCCCTGTTCTTGCTGAGATGTACTTGGACAGGTTTCGAGGCTACGGGATTGGAATCTCTGGTGTGGCAGGTGAACTCCTCGTTACTGTGTCCCGGAGAAGGGAGGTGTCTTTGGTTCTGGCTCGGCGTCAAAGATCGTTCCACCGTCACTGGAAGGGAAGGAGGTGAGCAGGACTCAGTGTCATAGCTTGTACTCCCCACATGAGGATGAGTCAGTGGTCAGTCACCTCCCTCAGCTCGAGCTGTCCCAGCTCCCCCTGCACAGGGATCACCCCATCATGTCACACACTCCTGGGGTAGGACACAGTGAAGCTCCCTCCACGCCATCCCATTACTCACTCCTGGGGTCAGACACAAAGTGAAGCTCCCTCCTCACCATTCCATCACAAACTCCTGGGGTCAGACACAGAGTGAAGCTCCCTCCACACCATCCTATCACACAGTCCTGGGGTCAGACCAATAGTGAAGCTCCTTCTGCACTGTCCCATCACATACTCCCAGGGTCAGACACATAGTGAAGATCCCTACACACAATCACATCACACACTCCCAGGGTCAGACACAGAGAGATGCACCCTCCACACTGTCCTATCACACACTCCCGGGGTCAGACACAGAGTGAAGCTCCCTCCGCACCGTCCCATCACACACTCCCGGGGTCAGACACAGAGTGAAGCTCCCTCCGCACCGTCCCATCACACACTCCCGGGGTCAGACACAGAGTGAAGCCCCATCACATTGATCCGTCATCCACTCCCAGAACAGGTTGGAGGGGGGAGATGCTCTTCCCCTGCGGACACACACTCACTGAGGGTGGAGGTGCATCCTTCTTCCACATGTCCTTGAGGTGGAGAGTGAAGATGGATTCAGCTCGTTTCACATACTCCGCGGTTCTCTTCTTAATGGCTTCTTGCTTCTCTGTACTCAGCTCCCCTGACAAGGGAAGACAACCCTCCAGTCACTAGCCTACCCCAAAGCCTTCCTCCCCCCCCAGCTCCCAATTGCCTGCCAGTCCCTCCCGATACTCCAGGTGACCTTTGTACCAGCAATCCGATCTTTTGAAGGAAAACCATGGCAGCCCCACCCAATGCCCCGCGTAAAAGGGAATATCTCCATCAGCCCCTCCCAACCCGCTATCCTCTCCTGAAGCAAAAGGTGGCATGGTGAATGTAGCACTATATAGCAGGTTCGTTGTCTGTGAGGGCCATGTACCATGAGGCATGCAGCAGAATAAGGCCATTTGATCCATGAAGTTTCAAACCCAGGAGGCCAAGAGCGTAATAACCTGCCTTACTGACTATTGACCAGTATACGCTGTGTACAGTTTGTAGGCCGGAAGAGCCTGTTCATGTGCTGTGCCTCTGAATTTTAACATTACCATGACTTTCTTCACCCAGAGGCCAGTGGGGGTGTGGAACGAGCTACCTGAGCTGGAAGGGGGGGGGGGGGGGGGTTTGTCTGTTGGACCCTTTAGTCAATCCTTGCCCCTCTCGAGGGTCGGGGGGATCAGAGCCTAACCTTGGAGGCCTCTCAGCAGGACGTCCACACCGTCGAGGTAGCAGCAGAAGGCTGGGTTGTACTGCCGGCACGCCTCTTGCTCCAGCGCCTCCTTGATGTACTGGGCTGCCGCACTCAGGTAGTCGGCGGGGTCCGGCCCCCCGTCGACTGGTGGAGCTTCAGTATCTCGCCACACCCTCAGGGTGGCCAGACGGCCTTCCAGGTCCTTGGTGGCACTCCACTCCTCCTCCTGGCTCCCAGGGATGATCAGGGCCTCCAGGTTACTCTGTCGGGTAGCCTCTGGCATGGTGTCTGCAAGAGAAGCAACATCATTCAATGAGGGGACCCAATGCTCATCAAGGTGTCTGCTTGATGCCCAGTTACAGGGCCTACTGTCCATCAATGTATCAGCCTGATGCCTGGTAACGGGGCCTGCTGCCCAGCAACATGTCTGCCTGCTGTCCGGCAACGTGTCTACCTGATGCCCAGCAACAAGGCCTACTACCCAGTGATGTGTCTGATCCAGGAATAAGGCCTGCTGCCTGTCAACGTGTCTGCTTGACACCCAGTAACAGGTATTGCTGCCCGACAACGTCTCTGCTTGATGCCCAGTAACGGGGCCTACTGTCCATCAATGTATCAGCCTGATGCCTGGTAACTGGGCCTGCTGCCCAGCATAATGTCTGCCTGCCGTCCGGAAAAGTGTCTACCTCATGCCTGGCAACAAGGCCAACTACCCGGTGATGTGTCTGACCCAGGAACAAAGCCTGCTGCCTGGCAACCTGTCTGCTTGACACCTGTTAACAGGTACTGCTGCCCGACGTGTCTGCTTGATGCCCAGTAATGGGGCCTGCTGCATGGTGACGTGTTGGCTTGACGCCTGGTAATGGAGCCTGCCTGGAAACACATCTGCCTGATGCCCGATGACGTGTCTGCTTGATGCCCAGTAACGGGGCCTACTGTCTGGCAACATGTCTACCTGACACCCAGTAACAGGTACTGCTGCCTGACAAGGTGTCTGCCTGATGCCCAGCAACATGTCTGCCTGCTGTCCGGAGATGTGTCTGCCTATTGCCCGGTGATGGGTCCTATTGCCCAGCGATGTGTCTGACTGACACACAGTGACGGGGCAAACTACCTGGCAACGTGTCTGCCTAACACCCGATGACAGGGCAAACTACCAGGCCTGATGTCCGCCAATGGGACCTGCAACAAGTTTGACTGACCTAACGTCGGAAAGAAATTCAGGTCTCCGGAGCCGCGAACTGTGCTGTTGCACCGTGTGGCCCCCGGTCATCATGGGGAGATGATCTTCCCACATCGAGGGTGTATGGATCTAGCTGTCAGAGGAAGCGGTAAGGGCAGGGACATGTGGACAGACAGGGGAGGTTTCGGGGGATATGGGCCACACGCAGGCAAGCGGGACTAGTTCAGGAAGGCAATGTGGACAGAATGGACACATTGGAACAGGGTCTTCAGCAATTTCACCTCTTGTACCTGCCTTGCCATTTATAAGTTGAGATGCCGCCTCACCTTTGCCCTGCTTGCTCCTAATAACCACCTCCCCCACCCCTTCACTCGTGACCCTAACCACCGCTGCCTGGGGGTGGTGAGTTCCAGAGACTCATCACACTTGCAGAAGAAATTTCTCACCTCGATCTTCAATAGGGGAAACTGCATCTCCTTGAGAGTTATTGGGAACATGAAACAACCCCCTTCGCCCAGCCTGACCGGGCCAACCAAGGCAGCATTTGCCTGCATCAAAACAAAATGGCAGCACTGCTGGCACTGATGTGGACCCACAGAGGAAGGCATTCAAGTGCCATCAGCTCTGTACAGGCTTTTTACTGACTGCTAAAGGAGTTTTATTTTAAAATCCCACGACTGCGGGGTCTGAACCAGAGATGGCGGCGTCCGTGTCCAGCAGCACCCATGGGGGGAGGAGGTTTGCAGACTCTGGGGAAGCAGGGCACCAGAAAATGGGGAAATACCCCCCCACCCCCCCCGTTTGAGAAGGAGAAGCAGAGGAGACCCCAGGGAACGGTGACCATGGCGGTGGACCAGTGAGGAGTTCTGTGGCTGACGGCGACTCGAGGGAAGGAACCCACGAAGGCTGCAGGGGTCTGCGGTTAAGGGAGCCACACCAGCCTGCGGACTGCTGGAGACTGGATGAAAGGGATACCAGGTATGGGAACTGGAGGCTTCCTGATCATGTCAGAGGTTGAGATCTGGAGCTCAGCTCGCCGATGGTTACTGGAGTCTGTGCAGCTGCAGAGGCGAATCCATGGACACTCAGTGACATGGGGGGGGGGGGGGGTGGCTCTCTTTTGCTTCTCTTTCTCTGGTGTAAGAGGCTCCGGGCAAATGGGGAATCTTACAGTAGACTAAAGGAAATTTTTGATTTATTGCATGACAATAAAAGAATCTCCATCTCCTGTCAACAGAAGGACCGAATGGCCTGATTTCTGTGCTGTCGTGTCCTGTGATTCTATATATCAGTCCAAATACCTTGTGCATTGTAATCATGCCAATGCCACAAATTCATCCGGCAGCTCATTCCAGACATGGACCACCCTTTAACTGAAAACGTTACCCCTCAGGTCCCTCTTTAACCTTAAACCCCTCCCGCCTTAAACCCATGCCCTGGAGGAGTCACGTGATGGAGTAGTGGCCGGTCAGGGAATTCCAGCCCTCTCCGGAAAAGTTGAAAAAAAACGCACAAAACACAAAGGTACAAGAATAAAAATTAAAACCCATGCCCTCTGCATCTACCCTGGGAAGAAGACTCTGGGCATTCACTTTAGCCACACTCAAGCTTCCATAACAGTCGTTTTCAACCTTTTTCTTTTCACTTTAAGTATTCCCTTGGCCATCGGAGCTCTGTGGTTAG
Source organism: Narcine bancroftii (assembly GCF_036971445.1). Lineage (NCBI taxonomy): Eukaryota > Metazoa > Chordata > Chondrichthyes > Torpediniformes > Narcinidae > Narcine > Narcine bancroftii. The sequence goes on along the minus strand of NC_091476.1, from coordinate 61,682,273 downwards.
TAAGGGGTTGCTTAAGGTGGTCTGTGAATGGGAAGAAAAAGTTTGAAAGCCACTGTTTTAATTGTCCCTCATGGACTCGTTATGTGCAGGGTTTCAGAACTCAAAAGGAAATGGGCCAATTATAATTTTTCTCAAGCCAAATATTTCAGTAACAATCAGGTCTAGAGCAGTGATTCTCAACCTTCCCTTCCCACCCACACCCCACCTAATAATCCCTTATTAATCACAGAGCCCTGATGGGAGAGGGATAGATGAGTGGAAAGAGTTTGAAAACCACTGTTGTAGGTCATTGCTCAGCCTGCGACGCTCCAGGGAATGAAAGTCCAGCCTGTCCAATCTCTCCTGATAACCCAAGCGCCCCGCTCCCCCTGCCCCCTGAGGCCCAACAACCAGGAGGCACGGTTAGCACAGCTCTAATTACAGCACCAGAAACCCAGGATCCAATCCAAGGAGTGTGCATGTTCTTCCCGTGGCTCTCTGGGTTTCCTCCCACTCTCGATAAACGTTGGTGGGTTGGTGTATCTGGGTGGCACGGGCTTGTGGGCCGGAAGGGCCCATTACTGTGCTGTACATCTAAATTAAAAAAAAACATTCTGGTGAATCTCCTGTACCCTTTCCTATTTGCTGGAAGGAGAGTTAAAATAATAAAATGGCTTATGGTGCTTGAGGAACAAATATTTTATCTGTGGATAATAATGGACTGAAGGTGTAATTAGTAATATTTAAGTTAATACAGGAATACAATCCTTTATCCGGTACCCTTGCAGGACAGTGTGTTCCGAATTTCTGATTTTTCCGGATTTCGGAAAGCTCGATTTAAGCCCACCCGAATTGTGCTGCTGTATCCACCCCCACCCCCTTCCAGTCCCCCCCTCACCTGACTCGCTGCCGGTATCCCCCCCACCTCACCTGCCTGACTCGCGCTGCCGGTCTCTCACCCACCCGACATGCTGCCAGTCTCTTGCCTGCCCGTCTCCCCCACCGCCTCGCGCTTCCGGTCTCTCACCCGCCCAACTCGCGCTTTCGTTTCTCGCCCGCCCGACTCACGCTGTTGTCTCTCACCCACCTGATTCGTGCTGTCAGTCTCTTGCTCGCCCGACTCGTGCTGCCGGTCTGCCCCCCTCACCCACCCGACATGCTACCAGTCTCTCACCCGCCCGACTCGCGCTGCCGTCTCTCTCCCCACTTGCCAGATTTTGGAGCTTTCAAGATTTTAGATGTCCGGATAAAGGATTGTGTATCTGTAAAATAAATTATTTTTAGTAAAGGGATTTTTTGGGTTTGGAATAACCAAAATAGGACGTATGCCGTGAAGGGGAAGGCATTGAGGAATGCAGAAGAACAGAGGGATCTTGGAATAACGGTTCAGTGTTCCTTGAAGGTGGATTCCCATGTAGATAGGGTGTAGTGAAGAAGGCTTTTGGTATGCTGCCGTTTATAAGTCAGAGCATAGAATATAGGAGCTGGGAGGTGATGTTGAGACTGTTTAAGGCATTGTTTGGAATATTGTGTGCATTTCTGGTCCCCAAATTATATTAAGGATATCAATAAGGTAGAGAGGGTGCAGAAAAGATTTACTAAAATGTTGCCTGGATTGCATTATCTAGAATACAGAGAAAGATTGAGTAGACTGGGACTTTATTCATTGGAGCATAGAAGGTTGAGGGGGGATTTAATAGAGGTATTTAAAATTATGAGGGGAATATACAGAGTAGATGTGAATAGGCTCTTTCCCCTTGAGGGTAGGAGAGATTGGAATGAGGGGGCATAAGGGTTAGGGGGCAAAACTTGAGAAGTAACAGAAGGGGAAGCTTCTTCACTTAGAGGGGTGGCTGAGTGGAATGACCTTCCGGAAGAGGTAGTTGCAGCAGGGTCAATTTTGTCATTTAAGAGGAGGTTGGATGAGTACATGGAGGTACTACATTGGAGGATAATGGGCAGGGAGTGGGTAGGTGGAACTAGAGGAATTCCACTTCAATTGGTGCGGACCAGAAGGGCCGATATGGCCAGTTTCCATACTGTAATTGTTATATGGTTATATGGAAACAGGGGAAAGACACCCAGAGACCTATCACACATTTGGGTTAACAGATAAGAGAGGTTTTCTTGGGACAAAGTGGCTCTTCTTTCAAAGTAATGAAGCAGAAGTGAAATGTCCAGAACAACAGATGTTTTCTCAGAAGCACCTTTGTACACATACACCTCCATTCTGCTGGTTGGTCTGAGCAGACAGCCCAGGTGCATCTTTTTGTTACCTTTTGGAGAAGTTGGAATTTCAAACACTTAGGGAAGACACTTGGTCAAACAAGCAGGCATTTGTTTGATAACTTGTAAAAACAAGCAGTAGGGCATTTGAAACTTGAAACCAAAGCCAACAGTGATGTCATGTCATGTGATTTTTACACTCTAATATTGCAAGAGATTCATCTGAAGTCAGAAATGTAGTATAATTCTGTAAGATGGACACAGTTGCTGCTTCTCCTTGTCCAGGGAGATCAATGATGCTGTGGCTATTGTAATAGCCACTTGTGACTGACCCAATTCTGGATAAATGAAAACAAGATCATTCTTGTTTCTGTATCATATCCATTTTGATGGTTACTTCGTCAGACCCGTGCCTGAGTCTGTGTAAACATCGTGTGAAACACAAATTCCGAAATCTCCGTGCACAAGAGGAGGATTTGTGGAAAGTCATTTGTATGAAACATTTCTCCGAAAACAAATCTACAAAGAATTTGTGAGCTTGAGAACTGATGAACAGCAATTTAAAGATTCTTGAGTTTCAACACAACAGATTTCTAAGAACGTCTCTTCAGAATTATGCATGAACTGTAATGATTTACCACACATACATATACACACATTTGCACATAGTGGGTTTAAATTTAGAGTTAAGTAAGAATTTATATTATTGTAATTAATAAAAACTATTATTTTAAAGATACCATTGCCTTGATGAATTTCTATTGCTGCTGATCGAGGTTGTAACACAAGGAACAGGTTATGGGGAGGAGGGGTACATTGAGGTACGTAGAACATTACAGCATAGTACAGGCCCTATGACCCATGATGTTGTGCCGGTCAAACCTAAAAAAATCCAAAACCTTCCCCACCTCTTAATCCTCAATTTTTCTTTCACCTACGTGCCTGTCTAAGAGTCTCTTAACTGCCCCTGTGCTACCAGCCTCCACCATCATCCCTGGCAATGTGTAAAATTCTATGTGTAAAAAAAACCATACACCTGATATCTCTCCTAAATTTTACTCCCTTCACTTTGTACAGATTTTAAATTAAGACATGCAGCAATTACACCCAATTAACCTAGAAACCCACCCCCCCCCACCACACCGTACAATTTTTGAAGGGTGGAAGGAAACCGGAAGACAGCACCAGATGCGAAGTGGGGAGTGCCTGCTTGCATTTATTCCATCGACACCACTCATAACTTTGTATACCCCATGCACATGAGTCTTCTTCCCATGGGAGCAGAGGTGGAGGGGCAAGGGATGCTGGTTTTCTGAGGCAATGGGGAGGAGAGGTGGAGTCGATGGAGGGGGGAATGGTCTGAGCTGCAATCGCTACTCTCTATGGTTTCAGGCGACCCTTGTGCGTGAGGAGGGGTGTGGAGATTCACTCACCTTCCTTGGCACAGGGGTCAAAGAGAGCCAGGTCGCTGGCAGGTAGGGAGGATCTGGACTGGAGATCCCTTTCTTCGTCATCCGCCTCGCCCGCAGGGTGAAACCGAATGCACGCCTCTTCCTCTGACGTCAAGATGGCGTCCAGTTCATCTGTCACACAAGGGAGAAAAATGCTGAGTGAGGCAGAACAAGGGTTTGGGAATGGAGGTGAGGGAGAGGGGGCTGGGCAGTGCCTCCCAAAAACTGGGGAGCTGGCAATCCGGGGAACCACACTGCCCATCCCATGATTGGGAGCTGGCGATACAGATAACCACACTGCCCGTGTAACAGTCAGGAACTGGCGATCCGGGGAACCACACTGCTCATCCCACGATGGGGAGCTGGCGATCCAGATTACCACACTGCCCGTGTAACAGTGGGGAACTGGCGATCCGGGGAACCACACTGCTCGTCCCACCCTGGGGAGCTGGCAATCTGGACTACCACACTACCCATCCCACGGTGCTGGCAATCCAGAGTACCAGACTGCCCATCACATGATGGGGAGCTGGATATCCGGAGTACGACAATGCCTATCCCACGCTGGGGAGTTGGTAATCTGGAGTACCAGACTCCCCATCACAGGGTGGGGAGCTGTCAATCCGGAGGACACACTGCCCATCACATGGTGGGTTGCTGGCAATCTGGGGAACCACATTGACCGTCCCACAGTGGGGAGCTGGCGATCCGGAGTACCATTCTGCCCGCCACACGATGGGGAGCAGGTGATCCGGGGAACCACATTGCAAATCACACGATGGGGAGCTGGCGATCCGAGAACCACACTGCCCGTCACACGATGGGGAGCAGGAGATCTGGAGCACCACACTGCCTGTCCCATGGTGGCGAACCACACTGCTCATCCCATGTTGGGGAGCTGGCAATCTGGACTACCATACTACCCATCCCACGGTGATTGCGATCCGAGTACCACACTGCCCATCACACGATGGGGAGCTGGCAATCTGGAGTACCAGACTGCCCGTCACACGATGTGGAGCTGGCGATCTGAAGCACCACACTGCCCGTCCCACGGTGGCGAGCTGACGATCTGGGGTACCACACTACCAAGCACACGGTCAGCAGCTGGCAATCCGGGGAACCACACTGCCCGTCCCACAGTGGGGAGCTGGTGATCCAGAGTACCATTCTGCCCGTCACACGATGGGGAGCAGGCGATCCGGGGGAACCACACTGCCCGTAACACGATGGGAAGCTGGCGACCCAGATTACCATACTGCCCATAACACGATGGGGAGCAGGCGATCCAGCGAACCACACTGCTCGTCCAAAGCTGGGAGCTGGCAATCTGGACTACCACACTACCCATCCCACGGTAATGGCGATACAGAGTACCACACTGCCCATCACACGATGGGGAGCTGGATATACAGAGTACGACAATGCCCGTCCCACGCTGGGGAGCTGGGAATCTGGAGTACCAGACTGCCCATCACACGGTGGGGAGCTGCCGATTCGGAGTACACACTGCACGACCCACAGTGGGGAGCTGGCGATCCAGATGACCACACTGCCCGTACTATGGTGGGGAGCTGGCGATCTGGATTACCACACTGCCCGTCACACGGTGGGGCGCTTGCAATGCGGGAAACCAGACTGCCCGTTACACAATGGGGAGCTATCGATCCAGAGTACCACACTGCTCGACCAAAGCTGGGGAGCTGGCCATCTGAACTACCACACTACCCATCCCACGGTGATGGAAATCCAGAGTACCAGACTGCCCATCACACGATGGGGAGCTGGATATCTGGAATATGACAATGCCCATCCCACACTGGGGAGCTGGCAATCTGGAGTAGCAGACTGCCCATCACACGGTGTGGAGCTGGCGATCCAGAGTACCATACTGCCCGTACCATGGTGGGGAGCTGGCGATCTGGGGAACAAGACTGCCTGTCACACTATGGTGAAATGGTGATCCGCAGAATCAGACTGCCTGTCACACTATGGTGAAATGGTGATCCGGGGAATCAGACTGCCCGTAACACGATGGGGAGCTGGCGACCCAGATTACCACACTGCCCATGTAACCATGGGGAGCTGGCGATCTGGGGAACCACACTGCCTGACCCACCTTGGGGAGCTGCCAATCTGGACTACCACACTACCCATCCCACGGTACTGGCAATCCAGAGTACCAGACTGCCCATCACACAATGGGGAGCTGGATATCCGGAGTACGACAATGCCCGTCCCAGGCTGGGGAGCTGGTGATCCAGAATACTACACTGCCCATATAACGGTGGGGAGCTGGCGATCCGGGGAACCAGACTGCCTGTCACATGATGGTGAGCTGCCGATCTGGAGTACCACACTGCCTGTCCCACGGTGGGGAGCTGGCGATTCAGATTACCACACTGCCCGTCACATGATGGAGCTGGCGATCTGGGGAACCACACTGCTCGTCCAGCTGGGGAACTGGACATCTGGACTTCCACACTACCCATCCCACGGTAATGGCGATACAGAGTACCACACTAGCCATCACACGATGGGGAGCTGGATATCCGGAGTACGACAATGACTGTCCCACGCTGGGGAGCTGGCAATCCGGATTACCACACTGCCCATGTAACGGTGGAGAGCTGGCGATCTGGGTAACCAGACTGCCTGTCACACGATGGTGAGCTGGTGTTCAGGGGAACCACACTGCCCATCCCACGGTGGGGATCTGGCGATCTGGAGTACCATACAGCCCATCCCACGGTGGGGAGCTGTCGATCCGGAGTACCACACTGCTCATCACACTGTGGGGAACTGGCGATCCGGGGAACTACACTGCCCATCCCACGGTGGGGAGCTGCTGATCTGGAGTACCACATTGCCTGTCCCACGGTGGGGAGCTGGCGATTCAGATTACCACTGCCTGTCACATATTGGAGAGCTGGCGATCCCGGGCACCACACTGCCCATCCCAAAATGTGGAGTTGGCGATCCAAAGTACCACACTGCCCGTCCCACGGTGGGGAGCTGACTATCTGGGGAACCACACTGCCCGTCCCTCGGTGGGTCGCTGTTGATCCAGAGTACCACACTGCCCATCCCAAGATGTGGAGTTGGCGAACCGAGGTATAAGACTGCCAATCCCACAGTCGTGAGCTGGCGATTCGGGGAACCACATTGCCCGTCCCACAGTGGGGAGCTGGCGATCCGGAGTACCATTCTGCCCGTCACACGATGGGGAGCTGGTGATCCGGTGTGCCCATCCCACGATGCACAGTGATTCCTGCTCATGCAACTCTGGGCCCACCGCCCATCCCATAGGGATCATTGTGCACTGTGAAAGAGCCCTTGGATCCACCTGTTTGTGTTTGGTCTCTACACCTAACTTTTCCAAGAATCCGTCCAAAGGTTTCTTGGATGTTGCAAGAATAGTTGTCTCAACCACTTTATCCAGCAGCCCGTTCCATCCATCCACCCCCCCCCTGTGCAAAATACGTGAGCCCTCAGGTTGTGTTTGGCTAAAGGGGCGCCATTATCAGAACCAGACTGCGTGAGGGTGCTGGAGGCTTTATGGTCGTGTCGGACGTTTGGATCTGGAGCTCAGGTTGCTGCTGGCTTGTACTGAAAGCTGGGGGTGGGGCTCCAGGAGTGCTGGGTGGGGGGGGGGAAGCTGCAGGAGCGCTGGGTAGGGGGGGGGGGGAAGCTGCAGGAGCGCTGGGTGGGGCTGCAGGAGTGCTGGGGGGGTGGAGGGAGCACTGCGGGGGTGTGCCGAGGAAGCGCTGGGGGTGAATCCATGGGCACTCGGTGTCTCTGAGGGAACTTTAGTTTCTCTTTCTCTGACTGTAAGGGACACCGAGTAATTTCTGCTGATAACAAATCATTGCCACAGCAAACAAATGGAAATTTTGTGTAATATCACATTTTCTCTTTTATTACATGACAATAAAATAATCCTGTTAAATCTCTTCCCCCATCACCTGAAACCCATGTCCTCTCGTTACTGATTTCCTGACTCTGGGCAACAGACTTTGTGTTTTCCCGATCGCTACCTCTCACGATGTTGTCCACCTCTGTGAGATCGTCCCTCATCCTCCTACGCTCCAAGGAATAAAACCCCAGCCTGGTCAACCTCTCCCTGTAGCTCAGGCCTCTTGAGTCCCAGCAACTTCCTCGGCAATCTTCTCTGCACCTTCTCCAGCTCAACGATATCTCTCGTGGAGCGCAGTAACTGGAATTGCCCTCTCCTACCTGGCCTTGTCTCACCCAGATACACCAAACCACTCCCCTCACCCAGACACTCCAAATCATCCACCCATCCCACCCGTCTCACCCAGACACACCAAATCAGCCCCCCTTCTACCCCCATCTCACCCAGACACACCAAACTCCCCCACCCCCATCTCACCCAGACACTCCAAACACCCCTCCCACCCCAGTCTCACCAAATTACATCCCCTCATCATGCATTGGATTACCCCGAGGTGTGACATACCTGGAGTTCCCTGTGCTGGGCACATCAGGGTGTTCAGTGAGGCACAAGCCGAGTCTTCTGCCCTCACTTCCGCTATGGTATCAGACCCCCGCCTGGAGCCCTTCCTCGCCAGTGCTGCCATCGGCAGGGGAATCAGCGGTTCTGGTAGAACAGCAATATCTTTTGGTGTGGCAAGTTCCAGCGGCCACCTTGTCTCTCCATCCTGGAGGGGGAGATGGGGGTGAGGGGTGGGAATTTGAGACAGCAGAGGGGAGGAGTGGGGGTTCACTTCCTGCTCCCATACACGCAGCATTCTTTATGTAGCAAAGATAAATTAGCAATGATTTGTGCCTGGGGCCTTTGTCAAGGTCCAAGCAAAAATAGGCAGGCGTCTGAATGAAATGGTGTGTGGGAAAGAGAGGAGGGGAGGGAGGAAGGGGAGGGGAGGAAGGGGAGGGGAGGAGTGGAGGGAGGAAGGGGAGAGGAGGAAGGGCAGGGAGGAAGGGGCAGGGGAGGAGAGGAGGAGGGAAGAAGGGGAGTGGAGGAGAGGAGGGAGGGGAGGGGGGAGCAAGCGGAGGGGAGGCAGGGGAAGAGAGGAGAGGAGGAAGGAAGGGGCAGGGGAGGGGAGGAGGGAGAAATGGGCAGGGGAGGAGGGAGGAAGGTGCAGGGAAGGGAGAGATGAGAGGAAGTGGCAGAGAGGAAAGGTGGATGGACGGGGCAAGGGGAGAAGAGAAGAGGAAGAAAGGGGCAGGGGGAGGAGAGGAGTGGGGGAGATGTACAGGCCAACAGGTAACATGTCATTTGTTTGATACAGGTGGGAGGGCAGAAGAGAAAGATGCTGAGCAGTGATGGGTGGGGAGAGTGTAGCTCTCAGAATGGAGAGGGAAGGGGGTGGGGAGCTGGTGGAAAGGCAGCAGACGGACAAGGACTCAAACAGAAACCGGAGAAGTCGATGTTAATGCTGACTGGTTAGAAGGAAAATGGGATGTTATTCCTCTAATTTACAAGTGGCCTTGGTTTGACAGACATGTTAGTGTGAGAACAGGGTGTAGATTTGAAGTGGGTGGCCACTGGGAGGTCCTTGCTGTGGCAGTGGACAGAGCCGGGGTGCACAACGACGTCCAGTCTCCCCGACGTAGAGGAGGCCACAACGGGAGCACCAGATGCAGCAGACGACCCCTGCAGTGAAGTGTTGCTCTCCTATCACTTCCCAGTTCTTTTCTCTAGTGCCCTCCAACCCACGTCAACCTGTGTCCTCATGCCTATGGGCCTATGCTCCACCCCCCGATGCCTTCCCATGCCATTTTGATTGAAGGGGTTGGGGGTGGGAACTGCATTGAAATCTTGTTCAACCTATAGAGCCATGAAAGACAACACAGAAAACAGGCCATTTGGCCCCTCTAGTCTGTGCTGAAACATCATTGCAAACTTGGGCACAGAGCCATAATCCAAATCATTAACGTACAACATAAAAAGAAGCAGCTCCAACCCTCTGGGGCCTTTTCTCTTTTAAGCGATAAAGGAAGAGAGGCAGCTGATTAGAGGCGTATAGAACCAGAGAACAAAAACAGGTCCTTCAGCTCATCTAGTCTAGTCTTGGTTATCCATTTTGGAGGTAAGAAAAGGAAAGAGCATTATTACCTAAATGGTATCTGTTTAGGAAAAGGGGAGTTGCTGTGAACCAGTCGTTGAAAGTGGGGTGGGCGTGCAGGTGCAGCAGGTGGGGAGGTGGGTGAATGCTATGTTGGCGTTCATAGCAAGAGGATTTGAGTCCAGGAGTAGGGAGATCCTGCTGCAGCTGGACAGGGCCTTGGTGAGACCACACCTGGAGTACTGCATGCAGATTTGGTCACCTTAACTGAGGAAGAACATCCTCGCCATGGAGGGGGTGCAGAGAAGATTCACTAGACTGATACCAGGGATGGAAGGACTTGCATGTGAAGAAAGGTTGGATCGACTAGGCTTGAACTCTCTGGAATTTAGAATATTGAGGGGGGATCTTATAGAAACATTTAAAATTCTTAAAGGATTAGACAGACTAGACGCAGGTAGGAAAAACCAGGACCTGGGGTCACAGTTTAAGGATAAGGGGGAAGTTTTAAAAACTGAGATGAGGAAAAATTTCTTCTCTCAAGAAGGTGGTGGATCTGTGGAATTCTTTGCCACAGGAAGCAGTTGAGGCAATATTTAAGAGTAGGTTAGATCTGGCCTTTGTGATTAAGGGGATCAAGGGGTATGGGGATCAAGGGGTATGGGGAGAAGGCAGAAACTGGTTACTGATCGGCCATGATCATATTGAATGGCAATGTAGGCTTGAAGGGTCAAATGGCCTCCTCCTGCACCTATTTCTCCGTTTCTAAACTACTTAATTGCCTTGTCCCACTGACCTGCACCTGGACCATAGACCTCTATAACCCCTCCCATCTAGGTATCTGTCCAAATTGTGCTTTCAGATTCCTTTCTTGTCATATTCGTTCAGTGCCTTGCCATTCGGCGTGGCCAATCATGTCTCTCCATCCACCACTGTCTCTGACTCTGCGAATCGTAGGTGTTGCCTCCCCTATTTCCAACTATGATGTGAACCAATCTTTCGTTTTCATTCCCCGTCTGCCTCTGTTTCTTTTTCCTTCCAGTTTTCTCGTTGTAACTACATGGTCTAATGTCTCTCTTACAGAACAGTGCAGAACATGTAATATTGCAAAGAGTCACCATTAGTGTTGTCTTACAGTCCGAGAGAAAAAGAAACAAGAGGGCCTTTAGAGTCACCGAGTGTCTCCAGCGCAGACTTCAGCTCGATCCTTCGGCCACCCAAGCTCCAGATCTGAGCATCCCACACGATTAGGAAGTCTTCAGCGCCCAAGGTCCTTCTTGCCCTTAGCACCCTCCCAAATCCTGGCTCCATACCCGTTTCCCATGAGCCTGCAGCCCATGTGGGTCCCCAAACTGCACGTTGCCTGCAGCCAGTGTGGGTCCTTCAGTGTGGATCTCCTTGCTGGTCCACTGCCATGGGGTCTTCTTCTCTGCTCCTCCTTCTCAATGGGGGGGGGGGGGGGGAGGCGGAGAGGGGGTGTTCTCCTCGTTACTGCTGGCCTGCTCCCCTGGAGTCTGCAACCCCTCGTGGCCAGCTGCAGTGCACAGACGCTGCCATCTTGGGCGCAGAGCTCACATGGGTCCTTTATCAGGCCATTTAAAGCCTGTGCAGAACTGTCAACATTAGGACCGGGCTTTTGAACCCTTCGGAGAATTGCCACGTCTGATGTCTGTACCTGGGCTGCTGCAGTCTTGGGGAGAGTGGGGAGTGGAGACACAGCGGTGCTCCAAAGGATCCTACTGCCCAGTCCGACTGCCAAGGGCTCCGTACAGGCGTTAAACAGCCTATTAAAGGAGCTGATTATTTTAAATCCAGTGACCAAGGGGTCTGGGCACAGCAGCGGCCACCAAGGGTTGCACATTCCAGGGGAGCAGCGGACTGGCGCAGGACACCCGAAAACTAGGAGAACACCCCTAGAGGAGACAATCCTACAGGATGGTGACCACAGCGGTGGACCAGCGAGGGGGCTTAGCAGTCAAGGTACCCACACAGACTGCTGGAGACAGGCTCATGGGAACCAGGCATCTGAGCAGAGGGAAAGGTCTCCTCAAGGTTCTCATGTTGTGTGGGTATGGATCTGGAGCTCAGGTCGCCGGTTGGAACAGAAGACTATGTGGCTGCAGAACTGGAGGCAAATCCACGGACACTCAAGGGACTCTGAAGGGACTCTTTTGTCTCTTGCTCTGAATGTAAGTGGTGGCAGGAGATGCTCGTGGTGAATCTTTGCCTTATGACGGACTAAAGGCAATTTTGTGTAATATTACATTTCTGTTTTATTACAGGACATGAGCATTGTGTTCAGTTCTGCTCATTACAGGAAGTGGAAGCTAATGGAGAGGGTGCAGAGATTTACCAGGATTGGATTGGAGAATGTGTCATATGATGCGAGGGTAACAGAGCTTTCGAGCAATGAAGGATGAGAGGTGACTACAAGATTACATGAGGCATTGATAAGTCAAAAAAACCAGCGCCTTTTTCCCAGGGTGAGACCAACAAACTGTACAAGGTGAGTGGAGGAATAATTATGAGAGAAGACAGGGGTAGGTTTTTCCACACAGAAAGTGGTGGATGTCTGGAATACGTTTTTAAAATTTAGACATACAGCGCAGTAACAGGCCATTTCGGGCCACGAGTCCACGCCGTTCAATTTACACTCAATTAACCTTCACCCTTGGTACGTTTTGAAAGTTGGGAGTAAACCAGACCCCCTGCGGGAAACCCATGCAGACACAGGGAGAACGTGCAGACAGTGCGGGATTCGAACCCTGGTCCTGATCGCTGGCACTGTAAAGGCATTGCGTTAACTGCTATGCCAACTGTTCAGCCCCGCTACACCAAAGACTGCAGGGGGTGGTGGTGGAGGCTGGTACAATTGGGACATTTTTCTTTTAGACAGACACATGGATATAAGAACAATAGGGGGGTTATGTATGAGGGAGGGAAGGGTTAGATTTTTGAGTAGGTATACATAGGTCAGCACAACACCATGGGCTGAAGGGCCTGTAATTGATGTGTTCTATGCTCTGTGCTCCAGGGAATAAAGTCCTAACCTGTTTAACCTTTCCCTGTACCCAGTTTCTCAAATTTCAGCAAGATCCTAGTGAATCTTCTCCGGACTTTTCTATCCACAGGAGAACAATTTATTGGTGGGACACCATACCCAGGTTTACAGGGATCTGAAAGTAATGTGAGACCCCAATGGTCTGACACCTTGAAGAAGTCTTTCAGCTGCGGGCTGTTGTAGAGCGCGGGGATGTTGACGGTGAACTGCAGCATCGCCTCTGCGCACCGGCGCCGCTCTTCGATCACGTCCTGGTCAAAGCGCCCTGAGACGGGAGACAAGCACTTAATGGCGTATGTTCAGCCGTGGCTGCGAGCGCCACAAACACGGGCCAAAGCGCCGGTCACTCCAGCCACCCCAGGACATTCAGCGTGGGCACTTACGGCCGGGTATTTGGGGGAATGACATGGGAGGACTCAGCTGCGGCGAGAAGCAGGTGTCCAGTGAAGGGGCGCCCCCTTCGAAGTTCAAGCTGGGGGCAGTGACATCAGGAAGCAGAGGGTGGAGGTGGATGGGCCCCTCCGCATAGATTCTTGCAATACCGTACTGGGTAGGAGAGGTAGGGGTAGGCTGAAACACTCCTGGTGAGGCCACTCCAGAGGTTGGGTGGTCTCTGCTATTCCACACAGGACATCAGCATCAAGGCAGAGCAAATCTGCTCTAGACCCACTGCCCTGTTCTCTCTCCACAGACATGTAATACACACACACACACACACACACACACAGTAATAAAATAATCCCAGTGTCCTACTCACTCCCCACAGACCTGAATCATTCTGTAACTAATCCTACTGCCCCGCTCTCTCCCCACAGACCTGTATCAGTCCAAATCTAATCCCACTGCCCTGCTCTCCCCACAGAACTGCATCAGGCTGTAACTAATCCCACTGCCCCACTCTCTCCCCACTGCCCCGTATCAGTCTGTACTAATCCCACTGCCCTGTATCAGACTGTAACTAATCCCACTGCCCTGGTCTCCTTCTGCCCCATATCAATCTGAAACTAATCCCACTGCCCCACTCTCTCCCCATTACCCCTTATCGGTCTCTAACTAATCCCACTGCCCCACTCTCTCCCCATTACCCCTTATCGGTCTCTAACTAATCTCACTGCCCCGCTCTCTCCCACTGCCCTGTATCAGTCTGTAACTAATTCCACTGCCCCGCTCTCCCACTGCCCTGTACTAATCTTACTCCCCAACTCTCTCCCCACAGACCTGCATCAATAATAAACTAATCCCACTACCCCACTTTCTCCTCACAGACATGCATCAGTAATAAAATAATCCCAGTGCCCCACTCTCTCCCCACAGACCTGTTTCAGTCTCTAACAGTCCAAAGCTAGTCTCACTGCTCTGCTCTCTTCCCACATCAGTCCAAAACTAATCCCACTGCCCTTCTCTCTCCCTACAGATCTGTATCAGTCCGAAACTAGTCCATCTGCCTTGCTCTCTCCCCATAGACCTGTATCAGTACAAAACAAATCTCACTGCCATTCTCACCCTACAGTCGCATATCAATCTTACACTAGACCCAATGCTCCATTCTCTCCCCACAGGCCCGTATCAGTCCAAAATGAGACCCACAGCCCTGCTCTCTCCCTACAGTACCTTATCAACCCCAAAACCATCACACTAAGATCATTCAGTCTGAGACAGGAGAAAGAGATGAAAGTTAATGGACACATGGACTTACCGAACACCTGGGCTTTTGGGAAAACCGGGAACTCTTCCAGTTTCCTGAACAGGTTTCTGTGGATGTAGGACAGTTCACCGTGAAGCTTTTTGAAGTCACTGTAGCGTTTGAACACCGTCACCTGCAAGGTGAGAGAAATGCAAGTAGATAGGATAAATCCCATATGTCCTCCCAGATGAACCAGCCCTGGAACCATAGAACATGACAGCACAAAAACAGGCCCTTCGGCCCATCTGGTCTAAGCTGAGCTATTGATTCTGCCTTGTCCCATTGATCTGCACCCAGACCATAGCCCTCCATACATCTCCTATCCGAATTTTTCTTCATTGACAAAATCAAGCACATATTCACCAGTTCAGCTGGCAGCTCGTCCTGATTCTCCTAATGTTTCCCCTAAACATTTCCCCTTAACCCATGTTCTCTAGTTCTTGCCTCACCCACCCTCAGTGGAAAAGCCTGCTTGCATTTACTCTATTTACACCCCTTAGAAATTCCTCTCTCATTCTCTCATGCTCCAAGGAATAAGCACCAGATGAGATAGGCTGCAGCCTATCAATTCTGCCCCTCCATTTGAACTATGGCTGATGGATTCAGATTTGTATGTACATACATCACATACAACCCTGAGATCCTTTTTACTGCGGGCGAGGCAGAATTACCACTTCTTAGTCATGCAAAATAAACTGTACACAACGTACACATGTAAACAAACTGACTGCATAATATATAGAAAAAAATAACAAAATGCAGAAGAGTCCTTAAATGAGTCCCTGATTGAGTTTGTCGTTGAGGAGTCTGATGGTGGAAGGGTAGCAACTGCTCCTGAACCTGGAGGGACGAGTCTTGTGGCCCCGATACCTCTTTCCTGATGGCAGCAGTGAGAACAGAGCATGTGTTGGGTAGTGTGGATCCTTCATGATTGCTGCTGCTCTCCGAGGGCAGCGTTCTCCATAGATGTTTTTTTTAAATTTTATTTCCTAATCATGGTAAATTATACAATAAAAAAACTGAAGGAAAAACAAAATACATACATATTTTTGTAAATAATATCTCAAACAACCCCCACCCCCTATCCTAACCCACCCACCCCCCAAAGAAGAAATAAGAGATCACATAACATTTATAAAGTTCACCAGGCTTTGGTGCTTGAAAGGTTAATGGTCACCGCTCAGGAAGGTTCTTGTCGGTTTTCAGAGAGAGATTTGTTGTACATTTACTTCCATCAGCCACTCCAGTATCTTGCCGAAGAAACTTGCTTCAACAGGGTTTTCCAGATGACAACCTCTTTCTTTCAGGTCACCACAGAGTTCCTTCTTGTTTCTCTTATTCCAAGTGAAACATTAGACAGCCAGTCCACTCCTCTTGTATGAACCATAAGGGCTTTGACCAGGCTGAACCAGGCACTTACAACCCGCCTTCCAAATATGGTTTTCCACAAGCTTGCCAGCTTGTCCTGTTCCAGTCCCAGCTACTTCTGCTGGCTGTAACACTGGAAGTGATCTCTGTGGGTCTCTCTCTCTCCCTCTGTGAGAGAAAGTCTCTTGAGCACTCTTCAAAGCTCTTGCAAAAGCTGTGAAGCTGATATGTCTAGCATGGGGCAGAGCTCCAGTATTTCAACAAAGATCTGTTTTAAAGTGTTTGTATGCGACCTACTCTAACAAATCTTTCCCAATTTATATCCCAAAAACATTTCTATATACTCTATCACAACATCTAAAATATAAATCCAAAGAAATGAACTGATATTTCCTTAATTTCTCCAGGGTTCAATATAATTGATGAAGAAAATTATAATGAATCAATCAATACCTTACATTTACAATTTTAGTCATACTATCCTCACATAAATTCATCCAATCATCCTGAGAAACAGATATGGGCAAATCTTTGCCCAAAATTATCCAACAATAAGACTTTAATTTGATCATAAGAAAAAAGAGTATTCGAAGATATGTCATATTTCTCTTTCATTCTTTGAAATAAAATATCCTGCTTCATAATAATCTTCTACCAATTTAATATCTTTCTGATCCCACAACTTCAAAAGTTGATTATTAAGTGTAAAAGGAAAAAGCTTATTTTGAAACAAAGGGGTTTTACCCAAAATTTTTCCTTGAGTACCTATAACTTCATTTTTTTTACTCCATAAATGTTTCAAAAGAACCAAATTATAATTACTTAATAACTGAGAATTCCATCCATAAAGAAATGGATCCATCTTCTTCTCACCAATCTGAGATAATTGACTATTAGCCCATATCAAAGGTTAATCCACTTAGAACATCCTGTTAATAAATTTCAACTGTGCTGATTCATAATAATTCTGAAAATGAGGAAGTTGCAACCCTTCTCATTAATTTCTGTAATGATACCATTTTACCTTTCCATAAAAACCTCCTCAGCAAAGCAGTTACGCCTTTAAAATATTTTTGAGGAATCTTGCAGGGAATAGATTGAAAAAAATATTGAATTCTAGCAAAGATATTAATTTTAATACAATTAATGTTATAGGTAAATCTTTCCATCGAGTCAAATCATATTTAAGTTCAGACAGTAAAGTTAGGTAATTCAATTCATATAAATTATTATAATTATTATCTATCATAATACCTAAAGAATTAATCCGATCAAACCATTTAAATTACACAATATGCCTACAAATTTCAGATAAAGGCATAATCTCACTCTTTTCCCAATTAATTTTATAACCCGATATTTCACCATACTGCTCCAATCTATCATGCAGATTCCTCAGATTTCAAGGGTTGTGTTAAATATATCAAAACATCATCTGCAAACAAATTTATTTTAAATTCATCAGATTTCACCTTAATACCTTTAATATTACTATCTTGTCTAACCATTTGAGCCAGAGGATCATTAATCAATGCAAATAGAGCTGGTCTACTTAACGTAAAAGGTGAAGATATCTGTCAGAACCCTAGCAGTGGGACTTCTATACAAAGCTTTAATCCAACCAGTAAATTGAATTTCTCCAAAACTTTAAATAAAAAACTCCACTCTACTCTATCAAAGGGCTTCTCTGCATCGAGAGAAATAACCATGGGTTGGTCAGATTGCTCCTGAGAAGCACTGATTAAAGAAATCAACTTTACAAGATCATCTGCTGAATATCGATTTTTTAATAAAACCTGCTTGATCGACATGGATTAAATCTGGTAAATATTTAGCTAACCTATTAGCTAGATCCTTTGCTACAATTTTACAATCAACATTCAATAAGGAAATAGGTCCATAAGACCCTGCTTTTAATGGGTCCCTATATATCTTTCTTAAGAATGACTGTAATAAATGCTTTAGAAAAAGAATCCAGAAAAGAACAAACCTCTGTCGCCTGTTTTAATACATGCATCAGTAAAGGAATTAATAAGTCCTGAAATTCTTTACCTGTAGATGTTCTCGATGGTAGGGAGAGTTTTACCTGTGATATCCTGGCCTGCATCCATTACCTTTAGCAGGTCTTTTTGCCCCCATACCAGGCCGAGATGCAGCCGGTCAGCATCCTTTCCACCACAGCTGTACAAATATGTAGATTCTTCCTTTCCACCCCCATTTTCCTGCCTTCTCCTGTAAACTTTGATGTCTTCACTAATCGAGAGCCAATCGCCCACGAACACTGAACCTAACCTGTCACTCAATTCAAGCGCTGGCAACTTCCCTGCACTCTTTAAATATTCTTACACAAACCTCCAAGCAACATCCACCCCCCTCATGCCATTTGCTGACTGTTATGGGGCAATAAAGAATCCTACAAAACAAGGGCAAAACAGACTACGAATTCAGCAGTTGTAATAATAAACAGTGATTTCAGAGATGGCCTCTCCACATCTTGGGCCTGGATTTGAATCAACCCCCACAACACCAATGAATAATGCGGATTTCTCAAAATTTAAGAAAGAATCACCATTCAGATGGCAAACGCAAGCAACACGATACCTAGGTATACAAATAAATAAAAACCTCGGCCATCTATATAAACTCAATTATTATCCACTAATGAAAAAATTACAAGACGACTTAAAGCATTGGAAAGACTTACCACTAACACTAATAGGAAGAATAAACTATATTAAAATGAACATTTTCCCAAGGATTCAATACCTATTTCAGGCATTGCCAATACACTTGACATAAATTTTCTTCAAGGAGTTAAAGAAAATAATAAGGAAATTTTTATGGAAAGGGGGGAAACCGAGGATAGCACTAGATAAATTAACAGAACGGTATAAACAAGGAGGCTTACAACTGCCAAACTTTAAAAATTATTATAGAGCCGCACAATTAAGATACCTATCAGATTTTTATCAAACAAGGGAAAAGCCAGATTGGACTAGATTAGAACTAGATAAAATAGGGAAGAAGATACCTGAACATATATTATATAAATGGGATGAAAAATTGGTCCAATGTAGGAATTCTCCAGTATTACATCATCTGCTCAATATTTGGAAGAAGATTCATGTAGAAAGGAATAAAACAAATTACCAGCTACCAAACTAATACTGATGCAAAATCAGCTAATCCCTTTTACAATAGATAACCTTTCCTTTAGAGAATGGGAGAAAAAAGGGATCAAAAGAATAGAAAATTGTTTTTCGGGAAATAAATTATTATCCTTTGAACAAATGAAGGATAAATATAATATAACTCACGATACAGTGTTGGCATACTACCAACTGAAATCCTACTTGAAGGACAAATTGGAAGCAGTCTGAGGTTACCAGAGAGAAGTAATTTTGAATATGTGATTACAGACACAATGATAATCAAAAAATTTGTAACAAACATGTATATTAAACTACAAGAAAAGGAGAATGAGGAAACAAATGGTAAAACTAAACAAAAATGGGAACAAGATCTAAACATAAAGATAAAGAATGAAACATGGGAGAAGTTATGCTCAGGAACTATGAGAAATACAATAAATGCGAGGTTACGCATGATACAATATAACTGGATACATAGGCTATATATTACACCTCAAAAGTTAAATAAATGGGATCCAACAGTATCTGACAGATGTTTTCGCTGCAAAAAGGAAATGGGAACAACAATTCATGCAATTTGGACATGTGAGAAAGTGAAAAAATTTTGGGAAGATCTAAACCAGATATTAAATAAAATCACAGAATGCAATATACCAAAAAAACCAGAGATCTTCCTCCTAAGTAACATAAAAAACAAAGAATTTGGACTTGATTTGGATGGTGCACAAAAAAGATTTGTTATGATAGCCCTAGCTGTAGCAAAAAAATGTATTATGTCAGTCTGGAAATTAGAAGATAACTTGAGAATACAACAATGGTATATAGAAATGAATAAATGTATTCCATTAGAAAAAATAACATAATTTAAGAAATAATTTAAGAAAACCTACCGTGGACATCTACCACCTAAAATGACAGAAGGAGAAGAGAATGAAAAGAACTGACTCAGTGGAATTTCTTGTTTATTTTTATTGAGTGACAACATTGTTTGATCGGTTTAATATATCTTATTTTCTGAACTTTAAATAAGTGGGAGGGGAGGTAGGGAGGGAGGGAGGGGAGGAGAGGGAAGGGGGGAGAAAACGACACTGTATATATTTAAGAAGGAAAATGTATGTATCTTGATCTATATGTTTTATAGTGTGAAAAATAAAAATTTAAAAACAAAAACCCCCGCAACACAAACTTGGTTAAGTTTCGCATATTACAACCAATTCTTTCCCTCAATTCCCCTGTTACCATCCCATCTGCTGCCAGGGCCTTTCCCCTTTCACCCTTAACCCCATGTCCTCTAGTTCTTGCCTCATCCACCCTCACTGGAAAAGCTTGCTTGAATTTACTCCCTCAGTGGGTTTTCAAACTTTTTCTTTCCACTCACATTTTTTCTTTTCTTTTCTTTGGCTTGGCTTCGCGGACGAAGATTTATGGAGGGGTAAATGTCAACGTCTGCTGCAGGCTCGTTTGTGGTCGACAAGTCTGATGCGGGACAGGCAGACACAGTTGCAGCGGTTGCAGGGAAAAATTGGTTGGTTGGGGTTGGGTGTTGGGTTTTTCCTCCTTTGTCTTTTGTCAGTGAGGTGGGCTCTGCGGTCTTCTTCAAGGAGGTTGCTGCCCGCTGAACTGTGAGGTGCCAAGATGCACAGTTTGAGGCGGTATCAGCCCACTGGTGGTGGTCAATGTGGCAGGCACCAAGAGATTTCTTTAGGCAGTCCTTGTACCTCTTTGGTGCACCTCTGTCATGGTGGCCAGTGGAGAGCTCGCCATATAACACGATCTTGGGAAGGCGATGGTCCTCCATTCTGGAGACGTGACCTACCCAGCGCAGTTGGATCTTCAGCAGCGTGGATTCGAACTTTTTCTTTCCACTCACATACCACCTTAAGAAATCCCTATGCCACAGGTGTTCTGTGATTAGTAAGGGATTTTTTAGGCTGGTATGTGAGCTGGAAGAAAAAGTTTGAAAATCATTGTTTTAATCGTCCTTCATTGACTTGTTATATGCATGGTTTCAGAACTCCAAAGGAAATGGCTCAATTATAATTTTTCTCAAGTCAAATATTTCAGTAACAATTGGGTCTAGAGCAGTGGTTCTCAACCTTTTCTCCCCTCACTCACAGAACACTTTAAGATTATATTATATATTGGTCGTCCTTCAGTTTGAGGAAGATACATTGTTGTGCAGTTCATCTGTGGACACGAAGGTGACTCTGCCATCCCAGTCTGGAAGTGATGGTCCAGCATGGGGGCGTTATCATAATGGTGGATGCTATTTCGTGACACCGTTATTGGTTTTCCATCAGTTTTTGGCACCGCCTGAGTTTGAAACTGGCTTAGGCTTCATAGCACAGAGCTCGCCCGCATGACCTATCAGCAGCCGCAACTTCTAGTTCTCCTGACAGGATGCCACAGTAGCATAGGGTTTCCTTCACAGCGTCTTTATAGATCTTGCATGGACAACCTTTGGGTCTTCAATTCTCTGCAGAGCAGCTGGTGAGGTGGTCGTCCATTCTAATGATGTGTCCCACCCATCTGGGTTCTGATGATCAGGGACTCAATGCTAGTGGACTTCAAGTGACCCAAAACCTCCAGGTTGGAGGCATGCTCTTGCCAACAGAAGCCAAGGATGGAACGGAGGGCACTTATGGAATTTCTCCAGTTCTTTGATGTGACGTCGTTACAGAGTCCAGGACTCACATCCATATAGGGGAGAAGGGATGACCACAGCTCTGTAGACTTCCAGCTTTGTGGAGATGGCGACATTGTGTTGATTGAGCACTTTGGTACACAGCTCCCCACCCCACACCCCCAGAGCCTTGCTGATCCTGGAGACAATCTCTTTGTCCAAAGACCCATCACTCGAGATGCACTTCTCCTGAACTTGTCTCACGCCAAAAACCTCTAAGGAATCCTTTACTAATCACAGAACACCTATGGGGTAGGCGTTATGTGAGTGGAAAGATATAGTTTGACATTTACTGCTCAATCTGAACCCCTTAGAAATTACCCCTTTCTCTCAGATTTCACCCTGACATCAAATTCAAATTTTTCCCTCAATATAAACTATTTACAATAAAATTCTGTACAAAAAACTGTGGTCTTTTTGAAACATTAGTGTCACACTTGTTCTCTAATTTGCCATGTGGCACTGTTGATACAAGAGTAACGGCCTCGTCATTACTCCCCCTTCCTTCTGTGGTTTGTGGGGCTTCCCCTCGGTCTCAGTCCCTCAATGCCCAGTGACAGATGATTCTAGAATGTGGTCCTTCCCCACAGTGCCCTCGTATTGGCTGCTCCCTCAGCACGTATTACTACAGCCTGCTAGTCGACAGCATTTCAGCACCAACACCTCTGTGTGCTGGAAGACTGATAGATTTTGGATCTGCCTTGGCTTTTGCCGAGTCGATGGTCCTTCAGCACCTCTAGACGTCTGTCTCCAGGAATAGCCCATAGATCAGAGAGTCCTGTCACGCTGCCACTGGGGATGAACCTTGACAAGGACCTCTGCATCCTTCTCTACATCCTCTTTGCAAATTTGCATTCAGCAAGGGACAGCGCAAAAAGTTGTTTTTAAAAAAAATGATAAAGGACTCAGTTGTCACGAGAAACTAGGAGAACCCGGTGGGTCGATCAGCAACTTTGAAGGCTGAAGGTGCAAGCTGTTGCTTCAGGAGAATTATAGGACAGTGAGCCTTACATCAGTAGTGGGCAAAATGATGGAATCCATTATTAAGGATGTAATAGTGGCGCATATGACTAGCAGAGAAGGGATTGGACAGAGTCAACATGGATTTACAAAAGGTAAATAGTGCTTGACAAATCTATTGGAATTCTTTGAGATGGTGACAGGTAAAATAGATGGGGGATAGCCAGTGGATGTGGTGCACCTGGACTTCCAAAAGGCCTTTGATAAGGTCCCACATAAACGACTGGCATGCAAAATTAAGGCTCATGGGATTGGGAGCAAGGTATTGATGTGGATTGAGAACTGGCTGGCAGATAGAAGACAGAGAGTTGGGATAAATGGCTCGTTTTCTGAGTGGCAGGCGGTGACCAGTGGGGTGCCACAGGGATGTGTACTGGGACCCCAGCTGTTCACAATTTACATTAATGATCTAGATGATTGGATGTAATATCTCCAAATTTGCAGATGACACTAAGCTAGGAGGGGTTGTGTGCACTGAAGAGGGGGGTCAGGAAGTTCCAGTGTGATTTGGATAAATTGTGGGACTGGGCAGATACATGGCAAATGCTCTACAATGTGGATAAATGTGAGGTTATCCACTTTGGTCATACAAACCGGAGGGCAGATTACTATTTGAATGGCAATAGATTAGGAGATGGGGAAGTGCAGAGAGACCTTGGGGTTCTTGTGCACCAGTCACTGAAGGCGAGCATGCAGGTACAGCAGGCGGTTAAAAAGGCAAATGGTATGTTGGCCTTCATATCAAAAGGGTTTGAGTATAGGAACAAGGATACCTTACTGCAGCTGTCCAGGGCCTTGGTGAGACCACACCTGGAGTATTGTGTGCAGTTTTGGTCGCCTTATCTGAGGAAGGATGTTTTTGCAATGGAGGGAGTGCAAAGGCGATTCACCAGGCTGATACCTGGAATGGCAGGAATAACCTATGAGGAAAGATTGCGCAATTTGGGATTGTACTCGCTGGAGTTTAGAAGATTGAGAGGGGATCGCATAGAGACATATAAAATTCTAGCAGGACTGGACAGAATGGATGCGGAAGGGATGTTTCCAATAGTGGGGAGTCCAGAACCCGGGGCAATGGTTCGAGGATAATAGGCAACCCATTTAGAACCGAGATGAGGAGGAATTTCTTTACCCAGAGGGTGGTGAATCTGTGGAATTCATTGACACAGAGAGCAGTAGAGGCAGGTTCATTGAATATATTTAAGAGGGAATTAGATATATTTCTTCAGTATAAGGGAATTAAGGGTTACGGAGAGAAGGCGGGGACAGGGTACTGAACTTTAAGATCAGCCATGATCTCATTGAATGGCGGAACAGGCTCGAAGGGTGAATGACCTACTCCTGCTCCTATCTTCTATATTTCATGATGTAGACTGATGCACTGAGTCCTCCAGTGAGGTTGGGAGCATTTTCCTTCTGGACTAAATTTAGATTTAGACGTTACAGGCCCTTCAGAGTCTGTGTCGCCCAATTACATCCAATTGAATGGTGGGAGTACCAGAGGAAACCCACACAGGTCATGGGGAGAATGTACAGACTCCTTCTGGACAGTGCCAGATTCGAACCAAGGTCACTGGTGCCGTAATAGCTTTGGGCTAACTGTTACGCTACCAATCCCGCCCCTATGGCACATATTCATGAAATTGTGTTGAAACCCCAAATAATGCCAATTTAGGGCATGAATTTTGGAGCCTTTATACTGGCGAATCATTTGTCTCATAATTGTCAGAGGCCAAAACGTAATTTGTACTCTTCATATTTGGTTGGACGTAGCCGAAGTGAGCGGAACAGATTAGCACAACGCTATTATGGCCTTAGCGACCTAGGTTCCAATCCCGCGCTGTCTGTGAGGAGTTTGTGTGTCCTCCCCGTGTCTGCGTGGGTTTTCCCCACTGTTCGAAACATACAGGGATTGTTGGTCAATAGGGTGTAATTGGGCAGCGTAATCTTGTGGGCCGAAAGGACCTGTAACTGTGCTGAATATCTAATTTATAAAATGCCATTTTAAACCGCGCAAGGGCAGTGGTTAAAAAAAATTTAAATGGCGATGTTGCTATTATGGCAGTGCTACCACGGGTGCTGGCTCACAGAGAACAGAGACAAAGTAGTTCCCCGGCATCCAACTTCCGTCAGCTTCGCGCTCTCTTTAAACAGGTGTAAGGGTCAGCGTAATGCCTCTACAGCGCCAGCGATCGGGTCCTGGGTTCGAATCCCGCGCTCTCTGTAAGGAATTTGTACGTTCTATGTGGGTTTTCCCCAGGGGCTCCAGTTTCCTCCCACCATTCGAAACGTACAGGGGGTTGTAGGTTAACAGGGTGTGATAGGGAGGCATGGAATCGTGGGCCAAAATGGCCTGTTACAACCTAAATTTTTTTTTAAAGTCGATGATGGTTCTATTTAAAAATGGTGACTGCGGGGTCTGCGCCCACACTGGTGGTGCCTATGATCAGCTGCCTCCATGAGGGGTTGCAGACTCCGGGGAGAACACCCCCTGCTCTTAAGAAGGACAACCAGAGGCGACAGAACGATGACCGTGGCGGTGGACCAGTGGCTGAAGAACACATACAGGCCGGCTGTTGGTGACTTGAGGCGAGGAACCCGCGCAGGCTGAAGGGGATTTCAGGATATGAGAGGGTGCCGAGGGCACTGAAGGTTTCCTGATGGTGTCGGAAGTTCAGATGTGGATCTCTGTGGATTTCTGACAGTTTGGACTGGACTCTGTGTGGCTGTGGGGACTGCGGCAGCACCGGAGGCGAATCCACAGACACCCCGTGACTCTGAGGGGACTGTTTTACTCCTCTCTCTGTAAGAGGAAATTTCTGCTGTTGACAAATATGTCTGCCTTACGGCAGACCAAAGCAAATTCTGTGTAATATTGCACTGTCTTCGTTACGACAATAAAGGAGGGGTTGGTTTTCACTTTGCGTAGAATCATGGAGAGATGCAGCACAGATACAGGCCCTTCCATCCATTAGTGTAATGTCAACCATTAGTGTAATGTCAGTTCTTTTATTATTCTCCTGTAGTCGTCTGCTACGAAGAAACACACACACTCAGTGTGGGAGGTTAAACCCTGACCTTATTGAGGCTGGAAATGCTCCTTTTATACAGTTGGAGTTCCCGCCATTTGGTTGATTGGCTGACATCAGCCGCATGAATAACAAAAACAGGACTCCCACCTGCAGGAACATTCCTGCATATGAATCCCCTTCTTCCGCAGCCTGGTGTTGTTCTGTTAGCTGGGCAGCCTGGCCAACCCCATTTTAGGGCTGCCAGTCTTGTACTGCCCCAGCTTCCAACCGCGCCAGTTTGCGATGCTGGGGTTCATGTTAATGAGTTATGCCACTGTTTATTACCGCGCATTGTGCCAGCCCGATCTCCATGGTTGCGGGCCGCCACACTCCCTTAATCGCATTGGCCACCGGTCAAATTCCCCTGATTATGCCACTGGCCTTGCCTCTGGGTGCTGTGGGACTCCCAGATTTCACTTAAATGCAAATCCTTTTTATTTTAAATGTTAGTCGGGTCAATATGAAGAGTGAGGAAGGTTAGGTGAGATTAAAAACTAGAGGACATGAGTTAAGTGTGAACGGGGTAATAATTTAAAGAGAACATGAAAGGGAACTTCACACAGAGTGGTCAGAAAATGGAATGAGCTGCTGGCTGAAGTGGTGAATGCAGGCTTGATTTTGACATTTAAGAAAAATTTGGACAGGTACGTGGATAGGATGGGACTGGGCGCAATAATAGTTTGGCACAGAGTAGACGGGACTAAGAGCCTGTTTTCAGTGCTGTCATGTTGTTTACTTTGGTTTCAGATTAGTCGGCAGCTCTGAGATGGGTGGGGGGGGGGGTGGTGGAACATGGCGTACACGGTCACAGGCAGGAGGCATAAACTCCACACATAAGCACACACAGCATCTGAGGTTGGGATTGATTATATCTGCATGCATATATGCGATTATTATGTACAAGTATACAATTCTTTATCCGGAACCCTTGGGGGACATTGTGTTCCAAATTTTGGATTTTTCCAAATTTCAGAAAAAAATCCAGCTGCCCCAGATTTAAGCTCACCCAAATTGTGCTGCCGTATCCACCCCCTTCCAGTCGTGCTGCCGTCTCTCTCCTCCCCCCCGCCCACCCAAGTCGTGCTGTCATCTCTCTCCCCCTCACCTACCCAAGTCGCGCTGTCGTCTCTCTCCCCTATCCAAGTCGCGCTGTCGTCTCTCTCCCCTATCCAAGTAGTGCTGCCGTCTCTCCCCCCCCCCCCCCCCCACCCTGCCCAACCTAGTCGCATTGCTGTCTCTCTCTTTCCCTTCACTGTACAAGGAAAAAAAATGCCGGTCTTTGGAACTTTGCAGATTTTAGATGTCCGGATAAAGGATTGTGTACCTGTACTGCGTATTGTGTGTGCACAGTGAGCTGGAGAAACCTGGTTATGTCTGGCTGTGTGTGTGCAGTCAGATGACAATGAAGTTGCATTTGACAGACACATGTATAGGAAGGGTTGAGAAGGATGTGGGCCCAACACAGGCATGGATGATGGGCCAAATGGTCTCTTCTGTGAAGTGTGACTCTAAATGCTGCAAACACTCAGCAAGTCAGGGAGCATTTGCAGATCAAAGAGAATTTGTCAGAATAACACAAGCTTCACAATTTTTTTTTTACCTCTTTGACATCTGGTGTCTTCTTTGAAATAATCTAGGATCGAAAGAGAAGCAAAAGTCAGGGTGAAGCAAAAGTCAGGGTGTGCGTTTCAGATTTATTGTCAGAGTTCACACATTTCATCATATACAATCCTGAGATTCTTTTTCCTATAGGTGAGACAGAATTACCACGGATTGGTAGTGCAAGAAAAATGTACTCAACGTACACATGTAAATAAATAAACGTACAGATTGACTGTGAGAGGGAGGGGAAAAAAAAATCAATGAAGTGCAAGAGTCCTTAAATGAGTCCCTGATTGAGTCTGTTGTGTGGAGGGGTGGCAGCTGTTCCTGAACCTGGTGGTATGAATCTTATGGCACCAATACCTCTTTCCTGATGGCAGCAGTGAGAACAGAGCGTGTGCTGGGTTGTGTGGGTCTTTGGTGATTGCTGCTGCTCTCCAACACCAGTGATCTCTGCAGATGTTCTCAGTGGTGGGGAGGGTTTTGCCTGTGATGTCCTGGGCCATTCCATTATCTTTACATTCGGGGGGTACAGACTGTGATGTAGCTGGACACCACAATTTCCACACCTCTGTGGAAATTTCCCAGGGTTTCCAATGTCATACCAAATCTCCACAAACACCCAAGGGGGATACACTTGCTCTCTCTAGTCCAGATATTAACGCCTCCTGGGCACAAACTTTCAAGACTAAAGTTGCCCAGGTGTTGGGCAACACCAACAATGATGGGTACAGAGTTATTTTACGGTGTTTAATTGAATGAGTAGGAATTTTCTGTCATGTGGTCAACTAACTACAGGAAAGATCTCAATCAAAAAGTGCAAATGCTGGAGGAACTCAGCAAGTCTCGCAGCATCCAAAGAGGTAAAGATGTATTCCCGTCGTTTCAGGACTGAGCCCTTCTTCAAGGAGTAAACATAGAAACATAGAAGATAGGAGCAAGAGTAGGTCATTCGACCCTTCGAGCCTGCTCCGCCATTCAACGAGATCATGGCTGATCTTAAAGTTCAGTACCCCGTCCCCGCCTTCTCTCCGTAAACTTTAATACCCTTATACTCAAGAAATATATCTAATTCCCTCTTAAATATATTTAATGAACCTGCCTCTACTGCCCTCTGTGGCAATGAATTCCACAGATTCACCACCCTCTGGGTAAAGAAATTCCTCCTCATCTTGGTCCCAAATGGTTTGCCTATTATCCTCAAACCATGGCCCCGGGTTCTGGATTTTCCCATCATTGGAAACATCCCATCTGCATCCATTCTGTCCAGTCCTGCCAGAATTTTATATGTCTCTATGTGATCCCCTCTCAATCTTCTAAACTCCAGCAAGTACAATCCCAATTTGCGCAATCTTTCCTCATAAGTCATTCCTGCCATTCCAGGCATCAGCCTGGTGAATCGCCTCTGCACTCCCTCTATTGCAAGAACATCCTTCCTTAGATAAGGTGACCAAAACTGCACACAATACTCCAGGTGTGGTCTCACCAAGGCCCTGGACAGCTGCAGTAAGGTATCCTTGTTCCTATACTCAAACCCTCTTGATATGAAGGTCAACATACCATTTGCCTTTTTAACCGTCTGCTGTACCTGCATGCTCGCCTTCAGAGATTGGTGTACAAGTACCCCTAGGTCTCTCTGCACTTCCCCATCTCTTAATCTATTGCCATTCAAATAGTAATCTGCCCTCTGGTTTGTATTACCAAAGTGGATAACCTCACATTTATCCACATTGTAGTGCATTTGCCATGCATCTGTCCAGTCCCTCAATTTATCCAAATCACACTGGAGCTTCCTGATCCCCTCTTCCGTGCACACAACCCCTCCTAGCTTAGTGTCATCTGCAAATTTGGAGATAATACATCCAATCCCCTCATCCAGATCATTAATGTAAATTGTGAACAGCTGGGGTCCCAGTACACATCCCTGTGGCACCCCACTGGTCACCGCCTGCCACTCAGAAAACAAGCCATTTATCCCAACTCTCTGTCTTCTACCTGCCAGCCAGTTCTCAATCCATATCAATACTTTGCCCCCAATCCCATGAGCCTTGATTTTGTAAGCCAGTCGTTTATGTGGGACCTTATCGAAGGCCTTTTGGAAGTCCAGGTACACCACATCCACTGGCTCTCCCCCATCTATTTTACCTGTCACCATCTCAAAGAATTCCAATAGATTTGTCAAGCACGATTTACCTTTTGTAAATCCATGTTGACTCCGTCCGATCCCTTCTCTGCTAGTCATATGCTCCGCTATTACATCCTTAATAATGGATTCCATCATTTTGCCCATTACTGATGTAAGGCTCACCGGCCTATAATTCCCCAATCCATGGGTACCGCGATCCTGAGTCTATCAGGATGTAGATTATCAGGCCCTTAGGATTATCAGGCCCTTAGGATTTATCTGCCTTCAATCCCATCAATTTCCCCAAGACCATGTCCTTAGAGATACTGATTTCTTTCAGTTCCTCCCTTGCATTAGTCTCTATCTTTCTCAACATCCTTGGGAGGTTATTTGTATCCTCTCTTGTA
Source organism: Narcine bancroftii (assembly GCF_036971445.1). Classification (NCBI taxonomy): domain Eukaryota; kingdom Metazoa; phylum Chordata; class Chondrichthyes; order Torpediniformes; family Narcinidae; genus Narcine; species Narcine bancroftii. The sequence continues at coordinate 61,652,394 of NC_091476.1, read as the reverse complement.
AAAACAGAAAGTAAAAATTTAATTGGTCTGCCATTTCCTTATTCCCCATTATATACAGTTGGCCTTGATTCCGACTGCAAAGGACCTACTCTGGATTTCACCAATCTTTTCCTCTTGACATATTTATAAAAGCTTTTGAAGTCGGTTTTTATATTTGCTGCAAGCTTATTTTCGTAATTTATTTTTGCTCTCTTGATTAATCCCTTTGTCCCCCTTTGGTGCATCTTGAACTGCTCCCAGTCTTCGGTTGTGGTACTTTTTTTGGCCAATTGATACACTCTCTCTTTGGACCAACTGCTGTCTCTAATTTCCCTTGTTATCCACGGATGAGTCACCTTTTTTGGTTTATTTTTAAGCCAAACCGGAGAAGAGTAAACAAAGAACAGGAAGGTCAGGGGGAGGAGTCCAGACCAACAAAAGGGATTAATTGGATAAGAGGAGAGTGGAGAATTGATTTTGGCTCTGTGAAAAGAGACAGAGGGGAAAGAAGGAGGGGGAGAGAGAGTGCTGGGGGAAAGGTGACAGGGGAATGAAAGTGGGGTGGGAGTCGATGTTAATGCCATCCAGTTGGAGGTTGCTTAGATGGAAAATGAGGGGGTGTTCCTCCAATATGCGGGTGGTCTCAGTCTGGCAGTGAGTAAGACCATAGACATATACGTCAGCAAGGGAATGGGGAGGGAGAGGGGCAGGTAGATAGGGGAGAGAGAGGAAGGGTTTGGAGGGGAGGAGGGGGAGGCGGAGGGGAGGGGGAGGCGGAGGGGAGGGGGAGGCGGAGGGGAGGGGGAGGCGGAGGGGAGGGGGAGGCGGAGGGGAGGGGGAGGGGAGGGGGAGGCGGAGGGGAGGGGGAGGCGGAGGGGAGGGGGAGGCGGAGGGGAGGGGGAGGCGGAGGGGAGGGGGAGGCGGAGGGGAGGGGAGGCGGTGGGGGAGGGGGAGGCGGTGGGGGAGGGGGAGGCGGTGGGGGAGGGGGAGGCGGTGGGGGAGGGGGAGGCGGTGGGGGAGGGGGAGGCGGTGGGGGAGGCGGTGGGGGAGGGGGAGGCGGTGGGGGTGGGGGAGGCGGTGGGGGTGGGAGCGGTGGGGGAGGGGGAGGCGGTGGGGGAGGGGGAGGCGGTGGGGGAGGTGGAGGCGGTGGGGGAGGGGGAGGCGGTGGGGGAGGGGGAGGCGGTGGGGAGGGGGAGGCGGTGGGGAGGGGGAGGCGGTGGGGAGGGGGAGGCGGTGGGGAGGGGGAGGCGGTGGGGTGATGGGGAGGCGGTGGGGAGATGGGGAGGGGGAGGGAGATGGGGAGGGGGAGGGAGATGGGGAGGGGAAGGAGATGGGGAGGGGAGGGAAATGGGGAGGGAAATGGGGAGGGGGAGGGGGAGGGAGATGGGAAGGGGAGGGAGATGAGAAGGGGGAGGGTGAAGAGGAGATGGGAAGAGGAGGTCGAGGAGAAAGAGGGAGGAGAGGGGTGGTGGAGTGGGAGGAGGAGATGGGAAGGGGAGGAGGAGAATGGGGAGGGGAAAGGAGGGATGGGAAATGGGGAGGGAGATAGGAGGGGTGGAGGAGTGGGAGGGGAAGGAGAGATGGGAAGGAGAGAGGAGGGATTAGAAAGGGAGAGGAGAGGAGGGAGGGGGAAGGCCAGGATCGACGCGTGTGGAGCAGTGGTAGGCCCGACCTTACCCGCGCTGTGACTCGGTACTCGGTGAAGCCCTGCATGTGCTGCCGCGGCTCCGACACCCGGTACTCGGTGAAGCTCTGCATCTGTTGCTCCCGCACCCCGTACCCGCGGCACTCCGACCACTCCCGGTGAAAGGCCATGCTCCCTTCTCAACACGCAGGTGCAAACCCCTAACCGCACCCGCCAGCGCGCAAGCGCACCAGCGATCATCGCCCGACGAGGTCACCAGTTCAACCGCCGGCACTGAGAACCCTTGCTTCAGTTCAGCAATTTGGTGTTTGTGGTTCTTCATTCTCATTACACTTACCGCAAATTTATTTATTTGGTTTGGAAAATTGCATTGAAATCTCCTGCATAAAATCCAGTTTATTGTCATCTGATTGCACGTCCAACCTGACAGAATAGCGTTCTCCTGTCCTCGGTGCAAAACACGCAGACACACAACCAGACATAACACACAAGTAGACCAGACCAGCAGCAATAGAAATTCGCCAAGAGACTTACTGTTTTCCTTTTAAACCAATATATTAACAACAACTAATAATATAACAGCTCATCTAAACTTAATCCCCAACTATGCACGAATGTGTGTGTGAAGGGGGGGGGGGGTGGGGGGCAGTGGAATATGCAAACCATTACATCTTAGGCACAATTCTGTGAAGTCAGTTCACAGTTCAGTCTTAGAAGTCCTATGTTGAAACTCAGGCTTTTAAACTGATGCCCAGAAGCAATCATGAAGGAGGTGGGAGAGACGGGAATGCAGAAAACGCACAAATCCTGGTTGCGTTTCTTTAAGAGAAATGTCCTTTCATACAAATGGATGTCACAACTCCCCTTTTCCTTGCGTAGGGGAAACAAAATGTGTGACTTCCACGATGCTTGCAAAAACCCCAGCACTGGTGAGTCAAAGAGACCTTTCTTTTGCTCACAGTGGTTCAATAATGCCTCTTCAAAAATCTTTCCTTTGATCATGGTGGGGTTCAATAATTCCCCTCACAGTGGATCCTTCAAAGTACTCAATACTTTGATTTATTCAGGCCAAAATGCCAAAAGCTCTATTTACAACCCTGTCCTTCTGTGATGCCACATTCAGGGAATTATGGATCTGTATTTCGGAGGAGTCACGTGATGGAGTAGTGGCCGGTCAGGGAATTCCAGCCCTCTCCGGAAAAGTTAAAAAAAACACACAAAACACAAAGGTACAAGATTAAAATTTAAAACAAAGGTGAGAAGAAAATGGCAGCAAAGAGAGAAAAGTCGAAAACAACGGGAAGAAGAGAAGAAGAAAGAACGTTGGAAGAAGAAGGTGAAGGCCTTACCTGTCCGAGGAGGCCCGCCGCAGAGAGAGAAGCCCGCTCCCTCAGGTCAGTGGAAGTCCCAGGCTCGGGACCTCAAAAATGGCTCGCAGAGCCGAGTAAAAGTGCGCAACTGCGCATGAAAAAAAACACACTGACGGGAGGGGGGAACAGCTGCGGAGTCGATATCCACAGCTGAGAGAGACACCTGCAACACAGCAGCAGGTGCAGAGCATGGAAAATAACGACAACAAGAAAGAAGAGGGTAAAAAGAAAACAAGAAAACAACAGATGGTCAACCCAGAGGAAGAAGAAGAAGAAGAAGAACAGAAAGAAATGGAAGAAGAAGTGAAAGGCAAGACAATGGATATATCTTTTTTTAAAGAATATAACGAATCAGTGAAAGAATGGCAATTACAAGAATTTAATGAGATAAAAAGAAGAATTAAGAATGCAGAAGAAAAAATGAATAAAATAGAAATGGTCATATCAGAGGTAGGAAAAAGAGTGGATAATTTGGAAAAACGAGAAATAATCATAGAAATGGAAGTAGAGGATTTAAAAGAGAAATTAGAAGAATCTAATAAAAAAGTTAAAGAGGCACATGAGCTGTTAGCTCAGAAAATAGATATAATAGAAAACTATAATAGAAGAAATAATATAAAGATAGTGGGCCTTAAGGAAGATGAAGAAGGAAAGAATATGAGAGAATTTATAAAAGATTGGATCCCCCTGGGTCCTAGGAAGACCAGAAATACAGGAAGAAATGGAAATAGAGAGGACACATAGAACATTAGCCCCGAAACCACAACTGCAGCAAAAACCAAGATCCATTTTAGTAAAATTTTTAAGATATACAACAAGAGAAAATATATTGGAGAAAGCAATGAAGAAAATAAGAGAGGACAAAAAGCAACTGGAATACAAAGGTCAAAAATTTTTTTTCTATCCAGACATAAGTTTTGAACTTCTGAAGAAGAGGAAGGAGTTCAATACAGCAAAAACGATCATATGGAAAAAAGGATATAAATTTATGTCAAAGTACCCAGCGGTACTTAAATTAGTTATTCCAGGGCAACGAAACAGACTATTCTCGGATCAAAAGGAAGCACGAAGATTTGCAGAACAACTACAAAACAAGCAGAGAGATGAAGACATGTAATGAGAGTAAAAAGGACCACAAACTATATGTATGTGTGTATATGGGTATATATATCTATATATATATATAGATATATATATATATATATATATCTATATATATATAGATATATATATATGTGTGTATATAGATGTATATGTATATGTGTGTATACATGAATGTATCCATATTTAGAGGAAAATATATAGTATAGATAAGAATTAAAAAGGGAATGAAAGAGAATAGAGGGAATAAGGAGGGAATTAAAAGAGTAACCTTTGTTACATATGAAAATTGAAATCTTTTCCGGGGGGGCTGGGTGGGGAGGAGCTACGGTCACTGCAAAATCAGTTCACGTTTGTGAGTGAATTCGCAAATCCAAATGGAGAGGGGATATGTGGTTGCCCAACAAGGAATAAAGGGCAACTCAGGAGGGGGAGGGGAGAATGGGGTTAAAGAAGTTTTAAATAGGAGAATAAGGATAATGTTTGAGATTTTAGAAATGTTGTCTTATAAAGTGTTCAAAACAAGAAAGCAGAAATGGATAAGAAGGAAAGGTGATGATGGAGAAACGGAAAGAGAAGATAAACAAAGTATGAAATGGCTACGTTGCACTATATGACTTTAAATATTAATGGAATACATAACCAAATCAAAAGGAAGAAACTGCTAAATTTACTGAAAAAAGAAAAACTTGATATAGCATTTGTGCAAGAAACACATTTAACTGAATTGGAGCACAAGAAATTAAAGAGAGATTGGGTAGGACATGTAACAGCAGCATCATATAATTCAAAAGCAAGAGGAGTAGCTATATTAATCAGTAAAAATGTACCAATTAAAATAGAAGAGGAAATAATAGATCCAGCAGGGAGATATGTAATGATAAAATGTCAGATATATTCGGAGTTTTGGAATCTACTCAATGTATATTCACCTAACGAAGAAGATCAAAAGTTTATGCAAGATATTTTTTTGAAGATAGCAGACACGCAAGGGAACATACTAATACGAGGGGATTTCAACCTTAATTTGTATTCAAATATGGATAAAACTGGGAAAAAAATTAACAGAAAGATCAAAGTAACCAAATTTATAATTAAATTGATGCAAGAAATGCAACTTTTGGATATATGGAGGAAACAACACCCAAAGGAAAAAAAATATTCATATTATTCGGGTAGACATAAAACATACTCAAGAATAGACCTATTTCTGTTATCAGCTCGTATGCAAGATAGAGTAAGAAAAACAGAATATAAATCTAGAATATTATCGGACCATTCACCCTTGATATTGACAATAGAGTTAGAGGACATCCTTCCAAGAATGTATAGATGGAGATTAAACTCCATGCTACTTAAAAGGCAGGATTTTGGAGAATTCATTGAAAGACAAATTAAAATGTACTTTGAAATAAATACGGAATCAGTGAAAGATAAGTTTATACTATGGGATGCAATGAAAGCGTTCATTAGAGGGCAAATAATAAGTTATGTAACCAAGATGAAGAAGGACTATAATCAGGAAACAGCAGTTGGAAAGGGAAATAGTAAATATAGAAAAAGAATGAAGGAAGATACAACTAAAAGAAGAAAATTGGCAGATAAAAAAATAAAATATGAAACACTACAAACATATAAGGTGGAGAAGAACATAATGAAGACAAAACTGAAATATTATGAACTAGGGGAAAAAACGCACAAAATTCTAGCATGGCAGCTTAAGACAGAACAAGCTAAGAAAATAGTATTGGCATCAAGGAAAAAAGACAAACAAATCACATATAATCCAACGGAGATTAATGAAAACTTCAGAGAATTCTATGAACAATTATACCAAACTGAAAACGAAGGGAAAGAAGACAAAATAGATGAATTTTTAACTAAAATTGAACTACCAAAATTACAAATAGAGGAACAAAATAAATTAACAGAACCATTTGAAATAGTAGAAATACAAGAGATAATAAAAAATCTACCAAATAATAAAACACCAGGAGAGGATGGATTCCCAATAGAATTCTATAAAACATTTAAAGATTTATTAATTCCTCCCCTCCTGGACGTAATCAACCAGATTGACAAAACACAAAGCTTATCAGATTCATGTAAAACAGCAATAATTACAGTAATACCAAAGCAAGGGAAAGATCCGCTCGCACCAGCGTCATATAGACCAATATCATTACTTAACACATATTATAAGATAATAGCTAAACTATTAGCAGACAGATTAGCAGATTATGTACCTAAAATGGTAAATCTAGACCAAACTGGATTTATTAAAAAAAGACGAACAACAGACAATATTTGTAAATTTATTAACTTAATTCATGCAGTAGAAGGGAGTAAAGCGCCAACAGTAGCAGTTGCTTTAGACGCAGAGAAGGCCTTTGACAGAGTAGAATGGAATTATTTATTCAAAGTATTACAAAAATTCAGTTTACCAGAGAAGTATATTAATTGCATTAAAGCATTATATAAGGGGCCATTGGCGAAAGTGACAGTAAATGGATATATATCAAAGCAATTTAACTTAAGCAGATCAACAAGGCAGGGATGCCCACTATCAACCTTATTCTTCGCGTTAGCTATAGAACCACTAGCAGAATTGATAAGAACAGAAAATAATATAAAAGGGATAAAAATAAAAGACAAGGAATATAAAATAAGTTTATTTGCAGATGATGTTATAGTATACTTAACAGAACCAGAACTATCAATAAAAGAATTATTTAAGAAATTGAAGGAATATGGAGAAGTGTCGGGTTACAAGATTAACGTAAATAAAAGTGAAGCAATGCCAATGAATAATGCGGATTTCTCAAAATTTAAGAAGGAATCAACATTCAGATGGAAAATGCAAGCAATAAGATACCTAGGTAGAGAAATAAATAAAAATCTCAGCCATCTATATAAACTCAATTATTATCCACTAATGAAAAAATTACAGGACGATTTAGAGCATTGGAAAGATTTACCATTAACACTAATAGGAAGGATAAACTGTATTAAAATGAACATTTTCCCAAGAATATTATACCTATTTCAGGCATTGCCAATACACTTGATGAAGAAAGTCTTCAAGGAGTTAAAGAAAATAATAAGGAAATTTTTATGGAAAGGGGGGAAACCGAGGATAGCACTAGATAAATTAACAGAATGGTATAAACAAGGAGGCTTACAACTGCCAAACTTTATTATAGAGCCGCACAATTAAGATACCTATCAGATTTTTACCAAACAAGGGAAAAGCCAGATTGGACTAGATTAGAACTAGATAAAATAGGGGAAAAGATACCTGAACACATATTATATAAATGGGATGAAAAATTGGTACAACGTAGGAGTTCTCCAGTATTACATCATCTGTTCAATATTTGGAAGAAGATTTATGTAGAAAGGAATAAAACAAATTACCAATTACCAAAACTAATAATGACGCAAAATCAGTTACTCCCTTTCTCCTTTAGAGAATGGGAGAAAAAAGGGATCAAAAGAATAGAAAATTGTTTTTCAGGAAATAGATTATTATCCTTTGAACAAATGAAAGATAAATACAATATAACTCAAGATACAGTGCTAGCATATTACCAATTGAGATCCTACTTGAAGGACAAATTAGGAAGCAGTCTGACGTTACCAGAGGGAAGTAACTTTGAATATGTGATTACAGGTACAATGATAATCAAAAGATTTATAACAAATATGTATATTAAACTGCAAAAAAAGGAGAATGAGGAAACAAATGGTAAAACTAAACAAAAATGGGAACAAGATTTAAATATAAAGATAAAAAAGGAAACATGGGAGAAGTTATGTTCTGGAAAGATAAGAAATACAATAAATACAAGGTTATGTATGATACAATATAACTGGATACACAGGCTATACATTACACCTCAAAAGTTAAATAAATGGGACCTAACAGTATCTGACAGATGTTTTTGTTGTAAAAAAGAAATGGGAACAACAATTCATGCAATCTGGACATGTGAGAAAGTAGAAAAATTTTGGGAAGATCTAAACCAGATATTAAATAAAATTACAGAAAACAATATACCAAAAAACCCAGAGATCTTCCTCCTAAGTAACATAAAAAACAAAGAATTTGGACTTGATTTGGATGGTGCACAAAAAAGATTTGTTAAGATAGCTCTAGCTGTAGGAAAAAAATGTATTATGTCAACCTGGAAATTGGAAGATAATTTGAAAATACAACAATGGTATATAGAAATGAATAAATGTATTCCATTACAAAAAATAACATATAGTTTAAGAAATAATATTGAAATATTTGAACAAATATGGGAGCCATACATGAAACACAATAGAGAAAACCTACCGGGGACATTTACCACCTAAATTAACGAAAGGAGAAGGAAATGAAAAGAATTGACTCAGTGGAATTTCTTGTTTATTTTTATTGATTGACAACATTGTTTGACTGGTTTGATGTATCTTAGATTTTGTACTTTAAATGGATGGGGGGGGGAGGTAGGGAGGGTGGGATGGGAGGAGGGAGGGGGGGAGAAAATGACATTGTATATATTTGAAAAGGAAAATGTATGTATCATGGTCAATGTGGTTTATGGTGTGAAAAATAAAAAAATTTAAAAAAAGATCTGTATTTCCAGATCCCTGTGTTCCACAGTAGTCCACAGTGCCCTACCTTTTTACTGTGTATGTCCTTTCTTGGTTTGTCCTTCCAAAATGCAACACCTCACACTTCTCTGTATTAAATTCCATCTGCTATTTTTCAGCCCATTTTACCAGCTAGACCAGATCTCTCTGCAAGCGTTGAAAATCTTATTTGCTGTCCACCACACCTCTGATTTTAGTGTCATCTGCAAACTTGCAGATCCTTTTTACCACATTATCATCCAGCTCATTGATACAGATGACAAACAACTATGGTCCCAGCACCAATTCTTGAGGCACACCACTAATCATGCCTCCAATCTGAAAGCAATCATCCACCACTACTCTCTGGCTTTTCCCATCCAGCCATTGTTGAATCCAGTTCACTACTTCACCTGTCATTTAAACCTTCCTGACTAACCTCATGTGGAATCCTGTCGAATGTCCATGTAGACAACATGCACAGCCATTCCTTCATCAACTTCCCTGCTAACCTCCTTAAAAATTCTATAATATTAGTTAAACATGACCTACCACACACAAAGCCATGTTGATTATCCATAATCAGTCCCTAGTTAGCCAAATTATTATATATCTGATCTTTTATTTCCATTACTTTACATACCACTGACGTTAGAGTTTCAGCCTATAATTTCCAGGGTTACTTTTAGAGCCTTTTTTAAACAATGGAAGCTACCCTCCAATCCTCTGGCACCACACCCATGGCTAAGGACATTTTAAATATTTCTGCCAAAGCCCCTGCAATTCCTACACCAGCCTCCCTCAAGGTCCAAGGGAATATCTTGTCAGGCCCTGGGGAATTTATCCACTCTTATTTGTTTTAAGACAGCAAGTACTACATGAGTCACGTGATGGAGTAGTGGCCGGTCAGGGGACTCCAGCCCTGTCCAGAAAAGTTTAAAAAAAACACACAAAACACAAAGGCACAAACATAAAAATTAAAACAAAGTGAAAGTAAAGGTGGGAAGAAAATGGCATCGAAGAAAGAAAAGTCGAAAGCAACGGGAAGAAGAGAAGAAGAAAGAACATCGGAAGAAGAAGGTGAAGGCCTTACCTGTCCGAGGAGGCCCGCCACGGAGAGAGAAGCCCGCTCCCTAAGGTCAGTGGAAGTCCCGAGCTCGGGACTACAAAAATGGCTCGCTGAGCCAAGTAAAAGTGCGTAACCACAGATGGAAATCTTTTGTTGGGGGGGCTGGGTGGGGAGGAGTTATGGTCACTGCGAAATCAGTTGACGCTTGCGAGTGAATTTGCAAATCCAAATGGAGAGGGGATATGTGGTTGCCCGACAAGGGATAAAGGGCAACTCAGGAAGGGGAGGGGATAGTGCGTTAAAGAAATTTTAGATAGGAGAATAAGGAAAATGTTTGAGGTTTTAGAAATGTTGTCTTATAAAGTGTTCAAAACAAGAAAGCAGAAATGGATAAGAAGGAAAGGTGATAATGAGGAAACGGAAAGGAAAGATAAACAAAGTATGAAATGGCTACGTTGAACTATATGACTTTAAATATTAACGGAATACTTAACCAAATCAAAAGAAAGAAACTGCTAAATTTACTGAAAAAAGAAAAAATTGACATAGCATTCGTGCAAGAAACACATTTAACTGAAATGGAGCACAAGAAATTAAAGAGAGATTGGACATATAACAGCAGCGTCATATAATCCAAAAGCTAGAGGAGTAGCTATATTAATCAGTAAAAATGTACCAATTAAAATAGAAGAGGAAATAATAGATCGAGCATGGAGATATGTAATGATAAAATGTCAGATATATTCGGAGTTTTGGAATTTACTCAATGTATATTCACCTAATGAAGAAGATCAAAAATTTATTCAAGATATTTTTTTGAAGATAGCAGACACGCAAGGGAACATACTAATACGAGGGGATTCAAACGTGGATAAAACTGGGAAAAAAATTAACAGAAAGAACAAAGTAACCAAATTTATAATTAAATCGATGCAAGAAATGCAACTTTTGGATACATGGAGGAAACAACACCCAAAGGAAAAGGAATATTCATATTATTCGGTTAGACATAAAACATACTCAAGAACAGACCTATTCCTGTTATCAGCTCGTATGCAAGACAGAGTAAGAAAAACAGAATATAAAGCTAGAATATTATTGGACCACTCACCCCTGATATTGACAATAGAGTTAGAGGACATCCCTCCAAGAATGTATAGATGGAGATTAAACTCCATGCTACTTAAAAGGCAGGAATTTAGAGAATTCATTGAAAGGCAAATTAAAATGTACTTTGAAATAAATACGGAATCAGTGAAAGATGTTTATACTATGGGAAGCAAAGAAAGCGTTCACCAGAGGGCAAATAATAAGTTATGTAACCAAGATGAAGAAGGATTACAATCAGGAAACAGAGCAGTTGGAAAGGGAAATAGTAAATATAGAAAAAGAATTAGCAATGAAGGAAGACACAACTAAAAGAAGAGAATTGGCAGATAAAAAAATAAAATATGAAACACTACAAACATATAAGGTGGAGAAGAACATAATGAAGACAAAACAGAAATATTATGAACTTGGAGAAAAATGCACAAAATTCTAGCATGGCAGCTTAAGACAGAACAAGCTAAGAAAATAGTATTGGCATCAAGGAAAAAAGACAAACAAATCACATATAATCCAACGGAGATTAATGAAAACTTCAGAGAATTCTATGAACAATTATACCAAACTGAAAACGAAGGGAAAGAAGACAAAATAGATGAATTTTTAACTAAAATTGAACTACCAAAATTACAAAAAGAGGAACAAAATAAATTAACAGAACCATTTGAAATAGTAGAAATACAAGAGATAATAAAAAATCTACCAAATAATAAAACACCAGGTGAGGATGGATTCCCAATAGAATTCTATAAAACATTTAAAGATTTATTAATTCCTCCCCTCCTGAAAGTAATCAACCAGATTGATAAAACACAAAGCTTACCAGATTCATGCAAAACAGCAATAATTACAGTAATACCAAAGAAAGGGAAAGATCCGCTCGCACCAGCGTCATATGGACCAAAATCTTTACTTAACACGGATTATAAGATAATAGCTAAACTATTAGCAAATAGATTAGCCGACTATGTACCAAAAATAGTAAATCTAGACCAAACTGGATTTATTAAAAAAAGACGAACAAGAGACAATTTTTGTAAATTTATTAACTTAATTCATGCAGTAGAAGGGAATAAAGCTCCAACAATAGATGCAGAGAAGGCCTTTGACAGAGTAGAATGGAATTATTTATTCAAAGTATTACAAAAATTCAGTTTACCAGAGAAGGATATTAATTGGATTAAAGCATTTTATAAGGGACCATTGGCGAAAGTGACAGTAAATGGATATATATCAAAACAATTTAACTTAAGCAGATCAACAAGGCAGGGATGCCCACTATCAACCTTATTCTTCGCGTTAGCTATAGAACCACCAGCAGAATTGATAACAACAGAAATTAATACAAAAGGGATAAAAATAAAAGACAAGGAATATAAAATCAGTTTATTTGCAGATGATGTTATAGTATACTTAACAGAACCAGAAATATCAATAAAAGAATTACATAAGAAATTGAAGGAATATGGAGAAGTGTTGGGTTACAAGATTAACACAAATAAAAGTGAAGCAATGCCAATGAATAATGCGGATTTCTCAAAATTTATGAAAGAATCACCATTCAGATGGCAAATGCAAGCAATACGATACCTAGGTATACAAATAAATAAAAACCTCGGCCATCTATATAAACTCAATTATTATCCTCTAATGAAAAAATTACAAGACGACTTAAAGCATTGGAAAGACTTACCACTAACACTAATAGGAAGGATAAACTATATTAAAATGAACATTTTCCCAAGGAAAATTTCAAGCATTGCCAATACACTTGACAGAGAAATTCTTCAAGGAGTTAAAGAAAATAATAAGGAAATTTTTATGGAAAGGGGGGAAACCGAGGATAGCACTAGATAAATTAACAGAATGGTATAAACAAGGAGGCTTACAACTGCCAAACTTTATTATAGAGCCGCACAATTAAGATACCTATCAGATTTTTATCAAACAAGGGAAAAGCCAGATTGGACTAGATTAGAACTAGATAAAATAGGGGAGAAGATACCTGAACATATATTATATAAATGGGATGAAAAATTGGTACAACAAAGGAATTCTCCAGTATTACATCATCTGCTCAATATTTAGAAGAAGATTCATGTAGAAAGGAATAAAACAAATTACCAATTACCAAAACTAATACTGACGCAAAATCAGCTAATCCCTTTTACAATAGATAACCTTTCCTTTAGAGAATTGGAGAAAAAAGGGATCAAAAGAATAGAAAATTGTTTTTCAGGAAATAGATTATTATCATTTGAACAAATGAAAGATAAATACAATATAACTCAAGATACAGTGCTGGCATATTACCAATTGAGATCCTACTTGAAGGACAAATTAGGTAGCAGTCTGACATTACCAGAGGGAAGTAACTTTGAATATGTGATTACAGATACATTGAAAATCAAAAGATTTATAACAAATATGTATATTAAACTGCAAGAAAAGGAGAATGAGGAAACAAATGGTAAAACTAAACAAAAATGGGAACAAGATTTAAACATAAAGATAAAGAAGGAAACATGGGAGAAGTTATGCTCTGGAACTATGAGAAAAACAATAAACACGAGATTACGTATGATACAATATAACTGGATACGCAGGCTATACATTGCACATCAAAAGTTAAATAAATGGGATCCAACAGTATCTGACAGATGTTTTTGTTGTAAAAAGGAAATGGGAACAACAATTCATGCAATCTGGACGTATGAGAAAGTCAAAAAATTTTGGGAAGATCTAAACCAGATATTAAATAAAATCACAGAATGCAATATACCAAAAAAACCAGAGATCTTCCTCCTAAGTAACATAAAAAACAAAGAATTTGGACTTGATTTGGATGGTGCACAAAAAAGATTTGTTAGGATAGCCCTAGCTGTAGCAAAAAAATGTATTATGTCAGCCTGGCAATTAGAAGATAACTTGAGAATACAACAATGGTATATAGAAATGAATAAATGTATTCCATTAGAAAAAATAACATATAATTTAAGAAATAATATTACAATATTAGAACAAATATGGGAGCCATAGATGAAACACAATAGAGAAAACCTACCGGGGACATCTACCACCTAAAATGACAGAAGGAGAAGGAAATGGAAAGAATTGACTCAGTGGAATTTCTTGTTTATTTTTATTGAGTGACAACATTGTTTGACGGGTTTAATGTATCTTAGATTCTGAACTTTAAATGCATGGGAGAAGAGGTAGGGAGGGTGGGATGGGAAGAGGGAGGGGGGGGATAAAACAACACTGTATATATTTGAAAAGAAAAATGTTTGTATCTTGATTAATGTGGTTTATAGTGTGAAAAATAAAAAAATTAAAAAAAAATTAATTTCCTGCTTTCGCACTTGGGCATCTTCCCTGCTGATCTTGGTGCCGTCAGTGACAAACATGGTGAAAGGTTTCACAGGGACATTACGACCGTGGAAAAGCAGTATCAGGGCAACTGGAATACATCATTGCTGGACACTGACACAAGAGGCATCAGATGCTGAGTACAAACGAAGAACAGCGGCAAAACATTTTGAGGTCACTTTAATGAACGCAACGTGTCACCATCATGATGCAATTAAACATGCTAAATTCAATAAAAGTTCATTTACTGGTTTTATAGAATTTTATTGGGAAACCATCCTCTCCTGGTGTTTTATTATTCGGTAGTTTTTTTTAATTATATCTTGTATTTCTACTATTTCAAATGGTTCTGTTAATTTATTTTGTTCCTCTATTTGTAATTTTGGTAGTTCAATTTTAGTTAAAAATTCATCTATTTTGTCTTCTTTCCCTTCGTTTTCAGTTTGGTATAATTGTTCGTAGAATTCTCTGAAGTTTTCATTAATCTCCGTTGGATTATATGTGATTTGTTTGTCTTTTTTCCTTGATGCCAATACCATTTTCTTAGTTTGTTCTGTCTTAAGCTGCCATGCTAGAATTTTGTGCATTTTTCTCCAAGTTCATAATATTTCTGTTTTGTCTTCATTATGTTCTTCTCCACCTTATATGTTTGTAGTGTTTCATATTTTATTTTTTTATCTGCCAATTCTCTTCTTTTAGTTGTGTCTTCCTTCATTGCTAATTCTTTTTCTATATTTGCTATTTCCCTTTCCAACTGCTCTGTTTCCTGATTGTAGTCCTTCTTCATCTTGGTTACATAACTTATTATTTGCCCTCTGATGAACGCTTTCATTGCGTCCCATAGTATAAACTTATCTTTCACTGATTCCGTATTTATTTCAAAGTACATTTTAATTTGTCTTTCAATTAATTCTCCAAAATCCTGCCTTTTAAGTAGCATGGAGTTTAATCTCCATCTATACATTCTTGGAGGGATGTCCTCTAATTCTATTGTCAATATCAGTGGTGAGTGGTCCGATAATATTCTAGCTTTATATTCTGTTTTCCTAACTCTGTCTTGCATGCGAGCTGATAACAGGAATAGGTTATTCTTGAGTATGTTTTATGTCTACCCGAATAATATGAATATTCCTTTCCCTTTGGGTGTTGTTTCCTCCATATATCCAAAAGTTGCATTTCTTGCATCAATTTAATTATAAATTTGGTTACTTTGTTCTTTCTGTTAATTTTTTCCCAGTTTTATCCATGTTTGAATAAAAATTAAGGTTGAAATCCCCTCGTATTAGTATGTTCCCTTGCGTGTCTGCTATCTTCAAAAAAATATCTTGCATAAATTTTTGATCTTCTTCGTTAGGTGAATATACATTGAGTAGATTCCAAAACTCCGAATATATCTGACATTTTATCATTACATATCTCCCTGCTGGATCTATTATTTCCTCTTCTATTTTAATTGGTACATTTTTACTGATTAATATAGCTACTCCTCTAGCTTTTGAATTATATGACGCTGCTGTTACATGTCCTACCCAATCTCTCTTTAATTTCTTGTGCTCCAATTCAGTTAAATGTGTTTCTTGCATGAATGCTATATCAATTTTTTCTTTTTTCAGTAAATTTAGCAGTTTCTTCCTTTTGATTTGGTTATGTATTCCGTTAATATTTAAAGTCATATAGTTCAACGTAGCCATTTCATACTTTGTTTATCTTTCCTTTCTGTTTCCTCATCATCACCTTTCCTTGTTATCCATTTCTGCTTTCTTGTTTTGAACACTTTATAAGACAACATTTCTAAAACCTCAAACATTTCCCTTATTCTCCTATCTAAAATTTCTTTAACCCCACTATCCCCTCCCCTTCCTGAGTTGCCCTTTATCCCTTGTCGGGCAACCACATCTCCCCTCTCCATTTGGATTTGCGAATTCACTCGCCAGCGTCAACTGATTTTGCAGTGACCGTAACTCCTCCCCACCCAGCCCCCCCAGAAAAGATTTCAATTTTCATTTTTAACGAAGGTCACTTTCTTAATTCCCTCCTTACTTCCTCTCTTCCCTTTCTTTCCCTTATTAATTCTTATCTTATATATATATCTCTATATATATTATCTTATATATATATATCTCTTATATATTATCTCTATATATTTTCCTTTAAATACGGATACACACATATATATATATATATACACACACACCCATATACACACATACATATAGTTCGTGGTCATTTTTACTCTCGTTACATGTCTTCATTTCTGTCTGTTTTGTAGTTGTTCTGCAAATTTTCGTGCTTCCTCCGGATCCGAGAATACTCTGTTTTGCTGCCCTGGAATAACTATTTTAAGTACCGCTGGGTACTTTAGCATAAATTTGTATCCTTTTTTCCATAGGATCGCTTTTGCTGTATTAAACTCCTTTCTCTTCTTCAGGAGTTCAAAACTTATGTCTGGATAGAAAAAGTTTTTCTTCTCTTATTTTCTTCATTGCTTTCTCCAATATATTTTCTCTTGTTGTATATCTTAGGAATTTTACTAAAATGGATCTTGTTTTTTGTTGTGGCTGTGGTTTCGGGGCTAATGTTCTATTTCCATTTCTTCCTGTAATTCTGGTCTTCCTAGTACCCTGGGGATCCAATCTTTTATAAATTCTCTCATATTCTTGCCTTCATCATCTTCCTTAAGGCCCACTATCTTTATATTATTTCTTCTATTATAATTTTCCATTATATCTATCTTCTGAGCTAACAGCTCTTGTGTCTCTTTAACTTTTTTATTAGATTCTTCTAATTTCTTTTTTAAGTCCTCTACTTCCATTTCTACGGCTGTTTCTCGTTCTTCCACCTTGTCCACTCTTTTTCCTATATCTGACATGACCATCACTAATCTATTCATTTTTTCTTCTGTACTTTTAATTCTTTTTATTTCACTAAATTCTGTGATTGCCATTCTTTTACTGATTCCATATATTCTTTAAAAAAATATCCATTGTCTTGCCTTTCCCTTCTTCTTCCATTTCTGTTCTTCTTCAGGTTGGTCATCTGTTGTTTCTTTGTTTTCTCTTTACTCTCTTCTTTTTTGTTCTCGTTGTTTTCTATGTTCTCTTCCTGTTGTTGTGTTGCAGCTGTCATTCTCAGCTGTGGAGATCGACTCCTCAGCTGGTCCCCCCTCCCGTGACTTTTTCTTGTCATGCACATCGCGCATGTGCGACTCCTCGCACATGCGCGGTTGCGCACTTTTGCTTGGCTCCGCGAGCCATTTTTGTAGTCCCGAGCTCGGGACTTCAACTGACCTTAGGGAGCGGGCTTCTCTCTCCGCGGCGGGCCTCCTCGGACAGGTAAGGCCTTCACCTTCTTCCAACGTCCTTTCTTCTTCTCTTCTTCCCGTTGCTTTCGACTTTTCTTTCTTCGCTCCCATTTTCTTCCCACCTTTACTTTCACTTTATTTTAATTTTTATGTTTGTGCCTTTGTGTTTTCTGTGTTTGTTTTAAACTTTTCCGGAGAGGGCTGGAGTTCCCCGACCGGCCACTACTCCATCACGTGACTCCTCCCCGGAAATTAATTTTCAACAACATGTTACACTACATGGATTTGGATGCTTGAAGTCAACTCAAGCATGTTACGGGAAATCACAAAAATAGGATACAGCTGAAAAAATGGTACGTGACAGGAAAATTTTTAAAGTAGTTTTTTTTTGTGATCAGCACCCCAAAATCCAGAAAATATACCCAAAAGTGTTCAGGAAGTAAAATCTAATTTTCTATTGTGTTAATTGTGTTTAAACTGTTGTTAATTTAAGTAGCAGTGAAACTGCAGCAAACTAAACTTCTATTGATCTCATTCACTCAGGAGAAGTAAGCCACTTAAAATAATGCAGAAAAATCACTGTTGTACCACTTTTTAATATTCTATTATACAAATAATTTAAACAAGCACGGATGTGATGTTGTCCGTGGGGTTTAAACCTTAGATGAAACTAAGCCTTCCAATAAACTCAGTCATGACAGACCTGCTGGCAAACTTCTGACACTGTTGTTCACCGTGTGTGCCGTTGGAGATCGGGTGCGAAAGGGGAAGGGGGATGGGATGGGGGCTGAAAGAGGCTGGGGGCAGTGGGGGATTGGGGAGGTCTGGGGGGAGGGGGTATCTGGGGCAGAGAGGGGAGTTGGGGAAAGGAGTTGACAGAGAGGGGGCAGAGGGTGTAGGGGAGGATGGGGAGAGGGGGCTGCAGTAGGGGGGTGGGGCAGAGGTGGTTAGGGGAGAGGGGGACTAGGGAAGAAGTGGGGTGCTAGAGGGGTGGGGGCTGGGAATAAATGGAGGCTAGGAGGGAGGTGGGGGTTGGGGAGAGGGGGGCTATGGGAGGAAGTGGGAAGCTTGGGGGGGGGGGAAGTTGGGGCCTGGCGGAGATGGGAGGCGGGGGTGCAGCTTCAATCGGCGGTGAATATTCGGCAGGAAATGTCATCCATCAGCCAGTCGATTCCGGCCAGCAGGTTGTCCCCAGTCACTGCACTGCAATCTCGGATACACCAGTGATGCGTCTTAATGCTGTCAAGGTCCAAGGCCTGTAAATGGGAGGAGGTGGAGGAGATTGTGGGGTGGGGGAAGTTGTGGGGATGGGGTTGTAGGGGTGGGGGAGGTTGTATGGATGGGGTTGTAGGGGTGGGGGAGGGTGTGGGGATGGGGTTGTAGGGGTGGGGGAGGGTAGGTGACGGCAGGATGGACACACAAAAAGATAATCTGCAGTGAATTGTCCGACCAACTTCACAGCAAGTGTCATTGCACCGACAATAAACCCTCTCTTAATTGCCCCTCTCTCATCCTCCACAGCACCCTCCATCCTCAATGACCCTCCCCCTCATCAATAACCCTCCTCATCAATGACCCCCTTTCTCATCATGACACCCACTCCTCAACAATGACACCCCATCGTTAATGACACCCACTCCTTGTCAATGAACCCCTCCTCGACAATCACCTGCTCCTTGTTAATGGCCTCCTTTGTCAATGACCCCCTCCTCGTCAATGTCCTCCCCATCAATGACCCCCCCTCATTAATGACCCCCCTCAATGATCCCCCACTTCGTCAATGACACCTCCCTTGTTAATAACCCCCTCGTCAATGACCCCCCCCCTCATCAATGACACCTTACCTTCTCAATAACCGCCCCATCTCATCAATGACCTTTCCCTCGGCGATGAACCCCCTTGTCAATGACCCTTCCCTCGGCAATGACCCCGCCATCAATGAAATCCCCTCCTCCTAGTTGACCCCCCCTCTCATCAATGACCCCCCTCCTCATCAATGACACCCCCTCCTCACTAATGATCCCTCTGCCAGTGACCCTTCCCTCGTCAATGACTTCCCCTTTGTCAATGATCTCCCTCCTCGTCAATGATCCCCCAAATGTCAATGACCCCCCCCTCCTCATCAATGAACCTCCCTCAGCAATGAACCTCCCTCGGCAATGACCCTTCCCTTGGCAATGACCCCACCATCAATGAAATCCCCTCCTCCTAGTTGACCCCCCCACTCATCAATGACCCCCTCCTCGTCAATGACACCCCCCTCGCCAATGACACCCCCTCCTCACTAATGATCCCTCTGTCAGTGACCTTTCCCTTGTCAATGACTTCCTCTTCATCAATGATCCCCCAATGTCAATGAACCCCTCCTCGTCATTGACACACCCTCATCAATGAACCTCCCTCGGGAATGAACCCCCTTGTCAATGACCCTTCCCTTGGCAATGACCCCACCATCAATGACATCCTCTCCTCCTAGTTGACCCCCCACTCATCAATGACACCCCCTCCTCACTAATGATCCCTCTGTCAGTGACCCTTCCCTCATCAATGACTTCCCCTTTGTCAATGATCTCCCTCCTCGTCAATGACTTTCTCTTCGTCAAAGATCCCCCAATGTCAATGAACCCCTCCTCGTCAATGACCCACTCTCCTCATCAATGAACCTCCCTCATCAATGAACCCCCCCTCTTCAATGACCCTCGCCAATGACCCCCCTCCTAATCAATGACCCTTCCCCTCAGCCATTCATTGTGCTAGTGACTCAAATATAAAGAAAATTAAAAAATTTAGACATACAGCCCATGCTGCCCGATTACACCCAAGTAACTTACAAACCCCTGAATGTTTTGAAGGGTGGGAGGAAACCGGAGCAACCAGAGGAAACGCACGCAGACACATGGAGAACGTACAAACACCTCACAGTCAGCGTTGTATTTGAACCCTAATCGCTGGCGCTGTCACAGTTGAGCTAACTGCTACGCCCTTGGGTCAATGACCATCAAGAGTGCTATTCTAAATCACTCGACTGTGGAGCACTTCCAGCTCAGTTTATATCTCAATCGCACTTCCAAGGAAACAGGGTACTGGAGGATTTAAGGATGTGGATCAAGGCAAGGATCTACTGACAGATGGAAAAGACTCGTCCCAAACCGGCCACATACCCATTACCCCTCTTCTGACGGAAAGAAGGCTCATGAGCACAAGATCAAGCATCACCAGATTCAAGCTCAGGACAATGTACCTTGACGAAGGCCCCAGAATCCAAGCCATCATTCATCCTTTACTCTCTATGGATGCGGCGTGGCCTGCTGAGTTTCTCTATGTGCATAGTAAAGACAGCTTTTTTTTCGTGTGAACGAACGCTGCACAAATAAAATAGAGTGGCCTTTTGTCTGTAACTCTATTTTTTTTAACTGCTGTACAGGTCTGCAGCGTTTAATGTACACGATATGTTCTGTGAAATTGGGCATTATGCAAACACCATATTATATGCGATTGAGATATATGGGATACTGTAGTGTAGTTACATTTTTAAAAAATTTTTAAATTTAGACATACAGCACAGTAGCAGACCATTTCGGCCCATGAGTTCATGCCACCCATGGGTGTAATGGGTATACCCCATTAACCTACATTTTGAACGGTGGGAGGAAACTGGAGCCCCCAGGGAAAGTGTACAAACTCCTGACAGAGAGCGTAGGATTCGAACCCTGATCGCTGGCGCTGTAAAGGCGCTGCGCTAACTGCTACGTCAACCGTACCACCCAAACTGAACCTGAAAAATTTTAAAGTAGGGATCAGTGTGGCAACCATCACGGGGCTATGGGCAGAGAGTGGGGCAGTGGGATCAGTGTGGGATCATCACAGGGCTGTAGGGAAAGAACAGGGCAGTGGGATCAGTGTGGGGACCATCACAGGGCTGTGGGATCAGTGTGGGGACCATCACAAGGCTGTGGGCAGAAAACAGGGCTGTGGGATCAGTGTGGGGACCGACACAAAGCTGTGTGGAGAGAGCGGGGCAGTGGGATCAGTGTGAGAACTGATACAGGGCTGTGAGGAGAAAGCGAGGCAGTGGGATTAGTGTGGGGACAGATATAGGGCTGTGGGGAGAGCAGGGAAGTGGGATGAGTGTGACACAGGGATGTGGGGAGATGGCAGGGCAGTGGGGTCAGTGTGGAGACTGACACAGGGCTGTGGGGAGAGAGCGGGGCAGTGGGATCAGTGTGGGGACTGTGGGGAGAGAGTGGAGAAGTGGTATCAGTGTGGGGACCGACAAGGGGGTGTGAGATCAGTGTGGGTATACAGTCTACAATTTCCTATAGCTAGCGATCGCTTTTTCTAAATTGCTGCGGACTTGCTCGCGTTAACTGAATAATTATGGGACCATGGACGTATATGCGATTGGACGCTGCCCGGACATACGTTAAGCGGCAAATACCTGTACTAGGTACGAGCTGGACTGTTCCCTAAATTAACTTCCTTACTGCACCTTAGTACACGTGACAATAAACGAGTGAAAGAAGAAAGTCTGCAGATGCAGTGATTGTAATAAATACACGTGCTGGAGGATCTCAGCAGGTCCTGCAGGGTCCATAGGAGGCAAAAATATTTAACCAGAGTTTTTAACCTGAGCCTTTCATCCAATAAACATTAACTTGGATTTGGAATGCGATGCCATGAGACGGTCAGGGAAGAGACTGAAACAGCCTCTCTGTCAACAGAAACTGCACACCAGTATATTCCACGGACAACAGAAAACGGCTCCTTACATCCTTGATGTCATCAGATGAGAGCGCTCCAGGTAGATCCTGCTTGTTTGCAAACACCAAGAGGGTCGCTCCGGCCAGCCGCTGCAGAGAGACAACACCACGTCACTGCTTCAACCTCCCCGTATTCTCCACCCTGCTTCACTTAGCCACATCTGACCTCCCCACCCTCCCCTCAGCGCCAGACAATCCCAATGGCAAGACGCTCGGAGGCATTCTCCCCTTCCTCTCGTGTCTCCACTTGCATTAGGACTGGTAATGACACCCCCCACCACCACCCCGGTACACCCAGCCCACCGGACTGACAAGCATTACCCCAGCAGCACTGCCTCATGAGACAGGGTGGTAAAAGCAGCGAGAAGAGGTCTTGCCTTCACCAGTTAGGGGACTGAGTGCAGGAGCAGGGACATCAAGTTACAGCTGTACCAGATGTCGGTGACACTGCATTGGGAGCAAAGGCATTTTTAAAATTAGACATACAGCACAGTAACAGGGCATTCTTGCCCACGAGCCTGTGCCACCCAATTAACCTACAACCCTCGGTACGTTTTGAACAGTGGGAGTAAACCGGAGGAAATAGAGCAGAAATGGGGAGAACGTACAAAGAGCGTTGGATTCGAACCCAGGTCACTGGCGCAATAATAGTTTTGCGCTAACTGTGCCGCCCTACAGCACCCTGCAAGCCTTTCAGCCACTGTGTTGTGCCAACCCAATAACTCACTCTAGCAACTGCCAAGAATTTTCCGACTGCACAACCCTCCATTTTTCTCAGTTCCATGTACAGTAAAATCCCTGTTATCTGGAATACAAGCAACTGGCAAAAAAATTTGCATATTTGGCAAAATTGGCACCTCGGCATGAGTTCGCCAATCACGCAATCTCAAGCAACCGGAATATTCACTTATCCGGCATCTATTAATTCGGATACCAGGGATTTTTTTTACTGTACTTTGTTAGATTTTCAAAAAATCCTACAGTACCTGCTTCCACCACCGTTGCTGGGAGCACTCTTCTATCCCCCCGTACTTACTCCCAAGCACTTTAAAACTATGCTCCCTCATGTAGCCATTTCAACCCTGTAGATAAAGCCTCAGTCTGTTCACACGATTAATGTACACCTCTATCGGGTCACCTCTCATCCTCCATCGCTCCAAGGTAAAAAGACCAAGTTCCCTCTAACCATGCTCTCCAATCTGGGCAAAGTCCTTGTGAATCTCCTCTTCACTCTCTCTATTGCAGCTACATCCTTCCTGTATTAAGGTGCAGTTCTGGTCGCCCAGCTGCAGGATAGATATCAAAAGCTGGTAAAGATTCGGGAGGATGTTACTGGGACTGAGGCTCAAGTTGTAAGGAGAGGTTGGATAGATTCCTGAACAACAGACTCATTAAGGACTCGTACTTTGATCATTATTCAGTACTGAATATTTATACTTCTGTATTTGCAGTTTGTTTACAGTTCTTTCTTTTGTAGTTTACAGTTGCCTGTAATTAGAAACTCTGCCTGATCCGCAGGAAAAAGAATCTGGTTCTCCTGAAGTCCACAATCTCGATAATAAATTAGAACTTGAGATTCCGCTCCACCTCGGGACATCCTGCCTCCTTACCCAATTCAACAACATTAAGTTGCGAAACAGAGAAAAGGTGAAAAATCTTGTGAAATGGTGCGAGAATAGAGTCTCAACGTGGGCAACATCAAGTCGAGATTGTGGACTTCAGGAGAACCAGAGACGAGCAAGGGAACACTAAGTTCTCCAGAGTCCACTTAAGAAGCGACCTATCCTGACACATAACATCTCACTTGACAGGAAGGCACAACAGCCTTCCTTAAAAGTTCATTACTGGAAGGATGTAGAAGCTGTAGAGAGGGTGCAAAAAAGCTTTACCAGGATGTTGGATAGATTGGAAAATGCCTTATGAGGCAAGGTTGGCAGAGCTAACCTTCTTTGAGTGAAGAAGAATGAGAGGTGGAGAGGAGTCACGTGAAGGAGTAGTGGCCGATAGGAGAATACCAGCCCTCTCCAGAAAAGAAGGAAAAAAGTAAAGAAAAAGCAAAGCCACAGACACACAAACCACAACAAATAAAAAATAAAGGTGTGGAGGAAATGGCACCAAAGAAAGAAACGCCAAAAACAATGGGAAGAAAAGCGTCAACTTATTGAAGAGAAAGGTGAAGGCCTTTCCTGTACGAAGGAGCAGGGACCCGCTGTGGAAAGAGGAACCCACTCCCTGAGGTCAGTGGAAACCCCGAGGGGTCGCGACCCATTGAATGCAGGACTACAAGGATGGCTCACGGAGCCAAACAGAGGTGCGCAACCGCACATGTGCGAGAAATCGCGCATGCGCGATGCGAACGACAAAGACAACACCGATGGGAGGGGATCCTGCTGAGAAAGACCCGACAGCAGGGCTCCCAGTGGGAAGATATAGAAAATAACAGGAACGGGAGGGAGGAGAATGACAAAAGGAAATCAGAGACACAGCAGATGACCAGCCCAGAGGAACAGGACCAACATCAAGACACCATTAAAAAAAAATACCCAGCAAACTGAGATAAACAGCCCAACAAGAAAGTCAGAAGAGACACAGATACAAGGAAGAGAGGTAGAGGACACAGATCCTGGAGCGGACACAGGGGAAGAGGAGGGAGAACATCAAGCTCTGCGCAGAGAAATAGAAGATAAAGGAAATGGACTGTACATAGATAGAAAATTTTTTGAAGAATATATGGAAGCAGTAAAAGAATGGCAGACACGAGAATTTAATGAAATAAAAAGAAGAATAAAATGTACAGAATAAAAAATGAGTAGATTAGAGATGGTCATGACAGAAATAGGGAAAAGAGTAGACAAGGTGGAAGAACGAGAAACTGCCGTAGAAATGGAAGTGGACGACTTAAAAAGGAAATTGGAAGAATCTGATAAAAAAGTTAAAGAAACACAGTTGTTAGCTCAGAAGATGGATATAATGGAAAACTATAATAGGAGAAACAATATAAAGATAGTTGGCCTTAAGGAAGATGAAGAAGGCAAAGATATGAAAGAATTTATAAAAGAATGGATCCCCAGGGTCCTTTGAATGCCAGAAATACAGGAAGGAATGGAAATAGAAAGGGCACACAGAACATTAGCCCCAAAACCACAGCCACAACAAAAACCAAGATCCATTCTAGTAAAATTCCTGAGATATACGACAAGAGAAAATATATTGGAGAAGACAATGAAAAAAATGAGAGAAGACAAAAAGCCACTGGAATACAAAGGTCAAAAAAATTTTTTCTACCCAGACATAAGTTTTGAACTCCTGAAGAAGAGGAAGGAGTTTAACGCAGCAAAATCGTTTCTATGGAAGAAAGGCTATAAATTTATGTTAAGATATCCAGCGGTGCTTAAAATAGTTATCCCGGGGCAGCAAAGCAGACTGTTCTCAGATCTGGAAAAAGCACGAGAATTTGCAGAACGCCTGCAAAACAGACAGAAAGATGAAGAGATGAAACAAGAACAAGAATGACGACAAACTTCATATAAAGAAGAAAAATAATGTATAAGTAAGAACTAAGAAGGGGAAGAAAGGGAAGAAAGGAAGTAAGGGGGAATTAAGAGGGTGAGCTTTGTTATATGTGAAGATAAAAGTCTTTTCTGGAAGGGGCTGGGTGGGAGAGAATAACAGTCACTGCGAAATAAGTTGACGCTTGTGAGCGGGTTCGCAATCTAAAAGGAGAGGGGAGTTGTGGTTACCCGGCAAGGGACAAGGGGCAACTCAGAGGGAGGGGGGGGGTGGGGAGACATTTGGGGTTAAGGGAATTTTATATGTGGGAATAGTGGAAATATTTTATGTTTTAGAAGAGTTGTCTTACAATGTGTTCAAAAAAAGAAAACAGAAATGGATAAGGAGGAAAGATGGTGATGAGAAAGCGAAATGAGAGGTAAATAAAGTATGAAATGGCCACATATTTATGACTATGAATATTAACGGAATACATAACCAAATCAAAAGGAAGAGGCTGTTAAATTTACTGAAGAAAGAAAAAATTGATATAGCATTCGTGCAGGAAACACATTTAACTGAAGTGGAACACAAGAAATTAATGAGAGACTGGGTAGGGCATGTAATGGCAGCATCATATAATTCAAAAGCCAGAGGAGTAGCTATATTAATCAATAAAAATGTACCAATCAAAATAGAGGAGGAAATAATAGATCCAGCAGGGAGGTATGTAATGATAAAGTGCCAGATATATTCAGAATTTTGGAATTTGCTCAATGTATATGCACCTAATGAAGAGGATCAAAAATTTATGAAAGATATCTTTTTGAAGATTGCAGATATGCAGGGGAATATACTGATAGGAGGGGACTTTAACCTTAATTTGAACTCAAAGATGGATAAAACTGGAAAAAAGACTAGCAGAAAGAACAAAGTAACCAAATTTATGGTTAAATCGATGTAGGAAATGCAACTTTTGGATATATGGAGGAGACAACACCCAAAGGAAAACGAATACTCATATTATTTGGGTAGACATAAAACATACTCAAGGATAGACCTGTTCCTGTTGTCAGCCCACATCCAAGGGAGAGTTAGGAAAACAGAATATAAAGCTAGATTGTTATTGGATCACTCACCCCTGTTATTAGTAATAGAGCTGGAGGACATCCCACCGAGAACGTATTAAACTCCAAGCTACTTAAAAAACAGAATTTTAGAGAATTCATTGAGCAACAAATTAAAATGTACTTTGAAATAAATACGGAATCAGTGAAAGATAAATTTATACTATGGGATGCAATGAAAGCATTCATCAGAGGGCAGATAATAAGTTATGTAACTAAGATGAAGAAGGACTCCAATCGGGAAATAGAACAGCTGGAAAGGGAAATAGCAAGTACAGAAAAAGAATTAGCAATAAGGGAAGATACAACAAAAAGAAGAGAATTGGCGGACAAAAAAATAAAATATGAAACACTACAAACAGACAAGGTGGAGAAGAACATAATGAAGACAAAACAGAAGTATAATGAGCTAGGAGAAAAAATGCACAAAATACTAGCTTGGCAGCTTAAGACAGAACAAACTAAAAGAATGGTATTGGCATCAAGGAAAAAGGACAAACAAATTACATATAACCCAACAGAGATCAATGAAAACTTCAAGGAATTCTACGATCAACTATATCGAACTGAGAACGAAGGGAAAGAAGACAAAATAGATTAGTTTCTAGCTAAAATTGAACTACCGAAATTGAAAGAAGAGGAGCAAAATAAATGAATAAAATCATTTGAAATAGAGGAGATACAGGATATATTAAAAAAACTACCGAACAATAAAATGCCAGAAGAGGATGGATTCCCAATAGAATTCTATAAAACATTTAAAGACTTATTAATTCCTCCTCTCCTGGAAGTAATGAACCAGATTGAAGAAACACAAAACATGCCAGATTCATGCAAAACAGCATTAATTACAGTAATACCAAAGACGGGGAAAGATCCACTAACATCAGCATCGTATAGACCAATATCTCTACTTAACACAGATTATAAGATAATAGCTAAACTATTAGCAAACAGATTGGCCGACTGTGTGCCAAAAATAGTAAAACTAGATCAACTTGGATTTATTAAGAAAAGACGAACAACGGACAATATCTGTAAGTTCATTAACTTAATCCATGCAGTACAAGGAAACAAGACGCCAACAGTGGCAGTTGCCTGAGATGCAGAGAAAGCGTTTGACAGAGTAGAATGGAATTATTTATTCAAAGTACTACAGAGGTTCAACCTACCAGAGAAATATATTAATTGGATTAAAGCATTATATAAGGGACCATTGGCGAAGGTGACAGTAAATGGATATATATCAAACCAATTTAAATTAAGCTGATCAACTAGGCAGGGATGTCCACTATCTCACTCACTGTTCACATTAGCTATAGAACCACTGACAGAACTGATAAGAACAGAAAATAAAATAAGAGGGATAAAAATAAAAGAGAAGGAATATAAAATCAGTCTATTTGCAGATGACGTCATAGTATACTTAACAGAACCAGAAATATCAATGAAAGAATTACATAAGAAATTGAAGGAATATGGAGAAGTATCGGGGTACAAGATCAACACAAATAAAAGTGAAGCAATGCCAATGAATAATGTGGATTTCACAAAGTTTTAAGAATCACCATTTAGATGGCAAACACAAGCAATTCGATACCTAGGTATACAACTAGATAATAATCTAGGTCAGGGGTGTCAAACTCCAATTCACGGAGGGCCAAAATTAAAAACTTGGACTAAGTCGAGGGCCGAACTAAATATTTATTGAAAATTTTCAACAACATCTGCATGTTTTCTCTTCTTTCAACATATGTAATGTTAAACTTTAGGATATAACTTTAGGAGGATAATGTTACAGGTCAGGAGTAGGTAGCTCAAGTTCACCCTTTGCTTGACCTGAGGGAAACATATTTGGTCCCTGTGGAGATGTAGTCAGCATTCACAGGCTGTGTCCATTTTGGCCTGCATCAGGACTCAGCATTTCCTGCTCACTCCTCAGGCTCTAGGCCTCTATTCACCCTCGACCCACCATCCCTCTACCTGACCAGTCCTTTACCCAACCTCTACTCACCCCTCACTCCACTCGCTCTGCCTCTACCCACCCCATCCTATACATGCCCCTCTACTGCCTCTCCCCTCAACCTGTTCCTCCCTCTACCCATCTCTCACCCTCTAATCACCCCTCCCTTACTCGCCCTGCTCCTCCCCTTTTACCTCTTCCCTATCCACCCCTCCTTCTACTCATCCCTCCCTCTAACTGCCCCTCGCACCACCATAACTTCCCCTGCCCATTACTCCTCACCTACACCCTCTGCCCACCCCTGCTTACCCACCCACTCAGGCCCAGCGCACTGCCGATCAGCCTTTGCAGACAGCCACCATCTCTCTCTTCACGTGCAGGGCCGAACCAGCCATCCCTGGGGTCCACGCGGGTGCAAGCGCTGAAGGCCGTGGCGACTGGGAGAAGTGCGCTCGCGCTGTGAAAGGGCCATCCGGTGCCAGTCGCACAGGGCTCGCGCTGCCTGGGGCCGTGCGCAGCCTGCCATGCCCGTCGCACCGACAGGAAATCACAGGCGCTCGCCAATCCGCCGCACCGCTCGTCAGGTGGGAGAAGTGACTGGTTGTGCGGGAAGCCTTCCAACTGGCTTGCCGGCTGATGACATCGACAGACTTCTCGTGTTACAATTTCTCGTGTTACAATGGGGAAGGATGTGCAATGAAGGGGGAGGATGGTGGGGGTGACATTACCAAAAAACAGCATCGGCTCTCGCTGCAGGGCAGGCCACCTCTAATACATTTTTGAAATGATCTTGCGGGCCAAATATAATTATATCGCGGGCCAGAGTTTGACATGTGTGATCTAGGTCATCTATACAAACTAAAGCATCGAGTCCACGCTGCTGAAGATCCAGCTGCGCTGGATGGGTCACGTCTCCAGAATGGAGGACCATCGCCTTCCCAAGATCCTGTTATATGGCGAGCTCTCCACTGGCCACCGTGACAGAGGTGCACCAAAGAAAAGGTACAAGGACTGCCTAAAGAAATCTCTTGGTGCCTGCCACATTGACCACCGCCAGTGGGCTGATAACGCCTCAAACCGTGCATCTTGGCGCCTCACAGTTTGGCGGGCAGCAACCTCCTTTGAAGAAGACCGCAGAGCCCACCTCACGAACAAAAGGCAAAGGAGGAAAAACCCAACACCCAACCCCAACCAACCAATTTTCCCTTGCAACCGCTGCAATCGTGTCTGCCTGTCCCGCATCGGACTTGTCAGCCACAAACGAGCCTGCAGCTGACGTGGACTTTTTACCCCCTCCATAAATCTTCATCCGCGAAGCCAAGCCAAAGAAGAAAAGAAGAAGAAGATACAAACTAAATTATCAGCCATTAATGAAGAAATTACAAGATGATTTAGATCATTGGAAAGACTTACTACTAACACTGATAAGAAGGGTAAATTGGATTAAAATGAATATCTTCCCAAGGATATACCTATTTCAATCGTTACCAATTCACTTAACAGAGAAATTCTTCAAGGAGCGCAAGAAAATAATAAGGAAATTCTTATGGAAAGGGATAGGAAAGGGAAAGGAAAATTCTTATGGAAAGAGGATAGCGCGAGATAAATTAACAGAATGGTACAAACAAGGGGGCTTATAGCTACCAAACTTTAAGAATTATTATAGAGCAGCACAATTAAGATACCTATCAGATTTTTATCAAACAAGGGAAAAACCAGATTGGACCAGATTAGAGCTAGATAAAATAGGGGAGAAGGTACCTGAATATATACTATACAAGTGGGATGAAAAGCTGGTGCAACATAGGAATTCACCAGTACTGCACCATCTGCTCAACATTTGGAAGAAGATTCACATAGAAAGGAATAAAACAAATGATCAACTACCAAAATTAATATTGACACAAAATCAACTAATCTCTTTCACAATAGATAACCTTTTCTTTAGAGAATGGAAGGGAAAAGAGATCAAAAGAATAGAAAATTGTTTTTCTGGAAATAAATTATTATCTTTTGAACAAATGAAGGACAAATATGGTATACAATGTTTGTATACCACCAACTGAAAACCTACTTGAAGGACAAATTGGGAAGCAGGCTGAGGTTACCAGAAGGAAGCAATTTTGAATATGTGATTACAGACACAATGATAATTAAAAGATTTATAACAAACATGTACATCAAACTGCAAGAGAAAGAGAACGAGGAAACAAACCCAAAAATGGGAACAAGATCTAAACATAAAGATAAAGAATGAAACATGGGAAAAGCTATGCTCCGGAACTATGAGAAATTCAATAAACATGAGGTTACATATGATACAATATAATTGGTTACACAGGCTATACACCACGCTCCAAAAGTTAAATAAATGGGACCCAACAGAATCAGACAGATGTTTTCGCTGTAAGAAAGAAATGGGAACAACAGTACATGCAATATGGACATGTGAGAAAGTGGAAAAGTTTTGGGAAGATCTAAACCAGGTATTAAATAAAATCATAAAAAGCAACATACCAAAAAATCCAGAGATCTTTCTTCTAAGTAATATAAGAAGTAAAGAACTTGGACTCAATTTGGATGGAGCACAAAAAAGATTTATTATGATAGCCTTAGCTGTAGCAAAAAAATGTATTATGTCAACCTGGAAATTAGATGATAGCCTGAGAATACAGCAATGGTACATAGAAATGAATAAATGTATTCCATTGGAAAAAATAACATATAATTTAAGAAATAATATCACAGTATTCGAACAAATTTGGGAACCTTACATGGAACACAACAGAGAAGTCCTACCGCTGCCCTCCACCGCCTAAAATGACAGAAGGAGAAGACGACGAAATGAACCGACCCAGTATGTAAAAGTAGAAGACACAAATTTCTTGTTTATTTTCATTGTGTGATGACATTGTTTAATGGGTTTAATGTATCATATATGTTGAAAGTTGAGTGGGTGGGGAGGGGGTGAAGGAGGGAAGGAAGGGAGGGGGGAAAAAGGGGATAAAATGACACTGTGTATATTCAAGAGGGAAATGTTTGTGTGTATTTTGGTCAGTGTGGTTCATCAGTGTGAAAAATAAAAAATTAAAAAAAAAAGAATGAGAGGTGACTTAACAGAGTTGAACAAGATTATGAGAGGCATAGATAAATTTCCCAGGGCGGGACTAACAAACACCAGAGGACATCTGGACAAAGGGAAGAGAGGAACATTTCAAGAGACATCAGGAGTAAGTTTTTTTTTTACACAGAGTTGTGGTGCCTGGAATGCCTTGCCAGGGGGTGGTGGTGGAAGCTGGAACAATAGTCGACAGGCACATGGATGGAAGAAAAAGAGGGTTATGAGGTAAAGAGGTTTTTTTTTAGACTGTATATGGGCAGTACGGTTGGCAGAGTGGTTAGCTCAACACTGTTACAGCGCCAGCAATTGGGACTGGGGTTCGAATCCCGCGCTGTCTGTAAGGAGTTTGTATGTTCCCCCCATTTCTGTGTGGCTTTTCTCTGGCGGCTCCAGTTTCATTCCACCCTTCAAAAACGTACCGGGGTGTAAATTGGGCAGCACGGACTCATAGGGCCGAATTGGCCTATAAGAGTGCTGTATGACTAAATTTAAAAAAGATATATATAATAGATCAGCGCACGTCATGCGCCAAAGGGCTGTAATGTTCTAAGGCTGAGTCGGACAAGGCTGCTGACCACCATTCTGTCAACTTTTACAGGAGCTCTAATGAGACCATCCTGGCCGGCTGCTTCCTTCAGCTGCTCCCGTTGGGGGATGAGATACAGGAGGATCAGAGCCAGCACCACCAGGCTGAGGAACAGCTTCTTCCCATGAGCAGTGAGAATGCTGAACGACTGTTGAACTGCTACAACAACTCCCCATAAATATACAAATATTTATTTTAATCTATGTACAGTAAAAGTTCTATTATCCAAATTTCAAGCAACTGGCAAAAAAAGGGAAAATAAATAGGTAAAAAGTATGGAGATTTACAATTGGTGTGCCTCGCTGTTAGCAATTATGCCACAGGCAGTCTCAAGCAAAGGAAAAATTCATTTATCCGGCATCTACCAACCCCCAGAGGTGCCAAATACCAGGGGTTTTACTGTATAAATGTTCTGTACATATGTACCATTCTTTGTATGTGTGTTACATCTGTGCTTCCACTGTGTAGCACCGAGGATCAGAGAACTCTGCTTTGTCGGGTTGTACTGGTAAAATCGGATGACAATAAACTTGAACATACCTCTTCCCGAAGGAGGACAGAGAGCTCCCGCTTGCAGTCCTCCAGCCGAAGTCGGTCAGCACTGTCCACTACCCAGATCAGGCCATCCGTGCTCTCGAAGTAGTTCCTCCAGTAGGACCGCAGTGACCTCTGGCCTCCCACATCCCAGATATTCAGCTTAAAACTGGGGCAAGGGTGGGAGGAAAGTCAGGTCAGCGCAAGGGTCCCATCGCTTCTTTTGCCTGGCCACTAATCACCCCCCATCTCAGTGCAGCTGGGAGCAATCCCCTGCGAGGTGCTGCCCGAAACCCCTGGAGTGAACCCACACACATGCTCTCAGTGACTGGAATGTTCTGTTTAAATCCACTCCCTTGAATTTTGAGGGGAGATCTCCCTAGCTGCAGTCTCACCTACCAGTGGAAGCAGTCTCCCTTGTTCAATCTCATCTATTCCTTTCATAATTTTGTTTCCATAAGATTACCCCCCTCTGTCCTTTGGAACTCTGATGAGAATAGTCCCAGGCAATTTATTTTCCTCAAAATACATTTTGTGTAGTGAGGGCAGTGTGGTTAGCGCAACACTGTTATAGCGCCAGCTACCTGAGTTTAAACCTGGTGCTGTCTGCGAGGAGTGGGTTTGCGTGGGTTTACTCCCATCCTGGGGGAGGGTGGGATTGTAAGTTAATTGGGATATTTGGACAGCATGGGCTCTTGGGCCAGAAGGGCCTGATAGAGAATGGGTGGGCAGCCTGCAGGCCACATCCAAATTTATCCGGCCCGAAATCCAATGCTAAAGTACCATATGCACCCAGCCCACCGATACAATACAGGCAGTCCCCGGGTTACAAACCCGTTCCGTTCCTACGTCTGTCCTTAAGTCGAATTTCTATGCTTCGGAACAGATCGTAAATGCATTATAAAATGTCCAACTGTCAATCTTGTAGCATTCTCAGCTGAATGGAAGCAAAGGACAGTTCCTACCTGTCACACCTCCCATTCCGGGAACAAGTCTCCAATGGAATTCGAAGTCACCATGGGTTCTCCCTGCGGAAGGTACGGAAGGAGATGTGCATGGTCTCCAAGAGCAACATGCTCCAACATTCCTTCCTTTCATCTGCTGGCTTTGGAGGCAATTCAGCAGGTGGATTCACAACATGATGGAAAGATGTCATGAATGAAGGGAAGACTAATGCCCATGATGGGTTGGTTGAGTTCACAACTCTATGTAGTCTGTTCCTGTCCTGTGCATTGGCACCTCCATACCAGAGATGCCACCAGTCAGAACGTTCTAACACCACTGGGTGGTGTGTCAGTGGTTGAACGGCGAGCCACACTGATGCTACCAATTCACGCATGCACCTCACAAATAAAAATTAGAGTAAACATATTTATTTAGCAATATGAAAGAGTAAAATTACATCTCACCTGTAATCCTGTTATTGGGTTCTGGCTTTTAAAAAGCAGATGAAACCAACCCGCTACTCTTTTCTGTATTGCAGTCTTATTATCCTGTGTCTCACTTTCGTGAACTACGTACATCTGTAAATGTCAGACCATTTGCTTTGTGCATGTGCCTAGTCACCTCCAGGACACTAGCAGGCATTGTAGTTCCAAGACGCGAATAGTTTCAGAATGACACGGCATTAAAACTACTGTGTAAAGTCTAGTCGTTTCTGGTTGACCCTGAACTAAATGCAGCACAAGGTCACTTTTACGGAGTGAGCAGGAGTCAGAGTGCATTAAATGGAGAGGAAGGTGTGACAGGTAGGAACTGTTCTTTGCTTCCATTCAGCTGAGAATGCCACAAGATTGACAGTGGACATTTTATAATGCATTTACGATCTGTTCCGACTTGCATAGAAATATGATTTAAGGACAGACGTAGGAATGGAACAGGTTTGTAACCCGGGGACTGCCTGTACTGTATTGGCGGGCTGGATGCATATGGTACTTTTGCATTGGATAAATTTGGATGTGGCCCACAGGCCGTAGGTTGCCCACCCGTGCTCTAACAGGCCCTTCTGGCCCAAGAGCCCATGCCATCCAAATACCCCAATTATCTTACAATCGCCCTCCCGCCACCACAGCGGAAGGAAACCCACGCAGTCACGGGGAAAACCTACAAACTCCTCGCAGACAGCACCAGGTTTAAACTTGGGTTGTGCTCACCACACTGCTCTCACTACATGAATAAATCGCTGGGACTATTCTCATCAGTTCAAAAGGACGGAGGTGGGCGGGGGGGGGGACACACTAAATTATGAAAGGAAGTAGATAAGATTGAACAAGGGAGACTACTTCCACTGGTAGGTGAGACTACAGCGAGGGGGAATCTCCCCTCAAAATTCAGGGGAGTGGATTTAAACAGAGAACATTCAAGCCCTTCGGCACACAATGTTGAGCCAACCTATATAAACCTACTCTTCAACTTCATTCCCTCCCTCACACCCAATAACTCTATAGCTTTCTGTATGCCTGTCTAAGTCTTTCGAATGTCCTTATTGTTCCAGCCTCCACCAGCACCCACTACTCTTCATGTAAAGAAAAAAAACTGACCTCTAATGTCTCCCCTAAACTTTCCTTCACGTACCTTAAACAGATGCCCTCCACAAGCAGCCCCCAGGGAGAAAGGTGCTGGCTGGCCGCGCTGTCTAAGCCCCTCATAATCTTATGGACGTTTATATATTAGAATCAGAGAGGAGAAACTGCTTCTCCCAGAGAGGAGTCAATCTGTGGAATTTCCTGCCCAAGGAAGCAGCAGAGATTTTAGAAAGAACGGGAAAATTAAGGGAGACGGGGAAGAGGCGAGGAGGTGGAGCTGAGTCCACAGCCAGATCAGCCATGATCTCATTGAGTGGCAGAGCTGACTCAATGGGCCGGATGGCTGAATCCTGCTCCTGTGTTCTGAGGGGACACAGTAAATGCTGCAGGAACTCAGCCGGGTCTTGCAGCCTCCATAGAAGGTAAAGATATATTACCGACATTTTGGGTCTGAGCCCTTCAAGGTGTGAGCAAAAAGCAAGTAGGCGTCTCAGTAAGGGCAAACAGAAAGGGGGCAGAATGTGAGGGTGAGGAGTCCAGGCCAACAGACAGTAAGTGTTAATTGGATATGATAAGAGGGAAGGCGAGAATTGATTTTGGGTCAGTGAAAGGAGATGGAGAGAAGAGGGATGAAGTTGAGGGTGGGGAGGGTTGGGTTTTAATGGAAACTGGAAGTCGATGTTAATGCCTTTTCTGTGAAAGGACACAGACACCTTTCTCTGTCTTTATTGAGACGCGTGCTTGATTTTTGCTTATACAAGTACACAATCCTTTATCTGGAACCCTTGGGAGACAGTGTGTTCTGAAATTTGGATTTCGGAAAGCCAGATTTAAGCCCAACCGAATTGTGCTGTCATATCTACCCCACCTCGCCCGCCCGACTCGCACTGCCATTTCTCTCCCTACTTGCCGAATTTTAGATGTCTGGTTAAAGGATTGTGTACCTGTACCTTAAAAGAGGGCTCAGGTTTATCTCCCATGGTCACTGTGAGACTGCCTGAGGTCCTCCAGCATTTACTGAGTTTTTATGATTATCACAGCATCTGCAGACTTCCACGTTTCACTCCTGTGTTCAAAGGGCAGACACGCTAATCATTGGTCCGACTCGTCAAATGGCCCTTGGACTGATGACGCATGTAACAAAAACTTGACTTCAAGAATGCCGACCTTCTCTCGCGCCCCCCCCCCCCCCCCCCCCAATCAGCCCCAACTGTGGCACAGAGATTTCCTCCTGCATCTCGGTCAGCGACAGGAGAGCAGCTGAAGTTCCTGATCCTCCAGGAGAGAGGAGCAAGTGCCCCACTGTCTCGAGTCAGGGATGCCAAAACCGAACAGAGGCCCCTCCCTGTCTGAGCCCAGGTGGGGCTGGGCCAGGAACAAGACATGGCTCCCTCGGACTATGCCATCAGATGGACCCGCCTTCCCCAGTACACGAGTCCCGATTCAAAACCCACATGGGGCAGACACAAAGGAGTGAATCGCCACGGGCTCCCCTACTTTCTGTGCTCCAGAGTCTTGATGTTGAAGCCCAGCGTCGGGGAAATGGTATCGATATCCTCTCCGTTGAACTTTTTCAAGATGGTTGTTTTCCCAGCATTGTCCAACCCGCTGGAAGGACGTTAAGGAACCAGGAACATTAAATCCCCTCTGAGCCTCCTCCTTTCCCTCTGTTGTCACGAACCTGTCGCTTCAATCAGTTTCATGTTTTACGCCTATCTACTGCAAAATCTCTTGGAGGGTTGCCTATTCTTTGTTCTCCAAAGGGAGTTCTGTGGGAATCTCTCTCACTGCTTCCCATCAGTAATCCTCAGAAAAGGACCCCCCCCCCCGCCACCATTTTGTTCATACCTTGATGAAGAGCTCAGGCCCGAAACATTGGTTCTTTGCTAAAGGACACTGTTTGACCTGCTGAGTTTCCCCAGCATGGTGTCTTTACTTCAATGACGGTGTCTGCAGTGGTTTACTCATGAAATTTGTTGTTTTTCAGGGCAAGGAGCAAAATGACAACAATATTACAATTATGTAAATGTAAGGTTAAAAAACAAACAAGTCAGGCAAAAAGAGAAAAAGTGAGGCGGGGTTCATTCACCGTTTGAAAATCTGACAGTGGTGGGGGAAAAAGCTGTTTTTATAACGTTAGAACACTACAGCACAGCACAGTCCGCTCAGCCCTTGATGTTGTTCATGTTCCTACCAAAATTTAAAAAAAACCTTCCTATCTCGTTACTCTCTATTTTGCTTTTGTCCATGTGTCTTAAATGTCCCCAATGTTTCAGACTCCACCATCATTCCAGGGACCCACTACACTCTCTATGTAAGAAAACATATCCCTGATGTCTCCTCTAAACTTCCCTCCCTTCACTTTGTACACACCTTCTGGTGTTTGCTATCTCCACCCCGGGAAAAAGGCACTGGCTATCTATCTTATCTATGCCTTTCAGAATCTTGTAGACCTCTATTAAGTCACTTCTCATCCTTCTACACTCCATAGAGAAAAGCCCCAGCTCTGCTAACCTTGCCTCATAAGACAAGTTCTCCAATCCTGCCAATATCATTGTAAATTTCCTCTGCATCCTCTCTGTAGCTTCCACATCCAGAATTGAAACACAAGTGTGGTCTCACTAGATTTGTAGAGTTGCAACGTGGCCTCTCGACTCTTGAACTCAATTCCCTCCCCATTAATGAAGCCCAGCATCCCATAGGCCTTCAGAACTATCCTATTAACCTGTGCAGCAACATTTAGAGAGTGTATCTTCGGGTTCCTGTACCTCCTTCCTGATGGTAGCAGTGAGAAAAGGGCATGCTCTGGGTGGTGAGGGTCTTTGATGCTAGAGGCTGCTTTCTTGAGGCACTGTCTCCTAAAGATGTCATTAACGGAGGAAAGTCTATTCAATTTTTAATTCAGATATACAGCATGGTAACAGACTCTTTCAGCCCACAAGCCCGTGATGTCCAAATACCCCAATTAACCTATGACCCTCGTATGTTCGAAAGGTGGGAGGAATCCCATGCAGACACAGGGAGAATATACAAGCTCCTTACAGACAGTGCTGCATTCAAACTCGGGTCATTGGTGCTGACTGCGACATTAACTGTGTTGCCCTAACCGACTAAAGCCATGATGGCGCAGGCCAAGTTCAAAACTCTGTAGCCTTTTCCTGTCCTGTGCATTGGCACCTCAGTGATGCAAACCAGTCTGAATGCTCTCCACAGTCCACCTGTACAAATTTACATACCAAATCTCCAAACAAAATATAGCTGTTGGCGACCCTTCTTCATAATTGAATCGACATTCAGAGAGCTATCCTCTCCCCCATCACTTTTCAGCTTTTTTTTTCTCTTCTACCCACCCACCTGTGGACTAGCCAAACTGCAGGAAGGATATCAATAAGATTGAAAGAGTGCAGAGATTTACGAGGACAATGCCAGGTCTTCAGGAGTTGAGTTACAGGGAAACATTAAACAAGTTAGGACTCTGTTCCCTGGAGCGAAGAAGAATGAGGGGAGATTTGAGAGATTTACAAAATTATGAGGGGTGCAGACAGAGTAAATGCAAGTAGGCTCTTTCCACTTAGACTGGCAGAGATAAATATGAGAGAACATGGTGTTAGGGTGAAAGGTTTAGGTGGAACATTGGGTGAACCCACTCAAAGAGTGGAACAAGCTGCCATCTGATGTGGCAAATGCGGGCTCACTCTTAAGTTTTAAGAATAAGTTGGATAGATACATGGATGGGGGAGGTCTGGAGGGTTATGGACTGGGTGCAGGTCAGTGGGACGAGAGGATGATGTTTTGGCACAGTCAAGAACTGCTGATTGGCCTGTTTTCTGTGCTGTACTTTGTACCCACCCATGACCTTTAACCTGAGTTCCTCAGCCTGTCTTTTCCTCCCTCCCTACCCACACCTTTTAATTCAGGCACCTGATGAAGAGCTCAGACCCAAAATGTTGGTCACCTTTACTTGCTATGGATGCTGTGTGATCTGCTGAGTTTCTCCAGCACATGACAGTATTGCACTCACTCCCAGCAACTGCAGAGTTTAACTAAGGATCCAGAAATTTTAAATATGGGACAGATCACACTGGACAACAATTTTTTTCCCCAAAAGGTTTGCTTCCTGAAAAAAAGGGGATTGTGACAGACAACTTCCAGCTGAACACAAAGATAATTTCAGATTTAATGTATTGTGTAGGAATTTGGAGGAACATTAAATTAACTATTATTGAGTTTAGCGTGTTTAATCACATAATGATGCTGACACATTGCATTAGTTCAAATAACCTTTGCTGCTGATTTTCGTTTGTACTCCACATCTAATGCCTCTCGCATCAGTACATTGATGGATTCCAGTTGCCCTGATACCGCTTTTCCCTGTCTCAATGTCCTGGTGAAACCTTTCACCATGTTCATTACTGACTGCACCAAGATCAGCAGGGAAGACATCCAAGTGAATGAATTTTTCAACGACACGTGCACTTCGTGGTTTTGGATGTTTGAAGTAGTCGTAACGTATGACAGGAAATCACAAAAATAGGCTATATCTAAAAATTGGTATGTGATAGAAAAATTTTAAGGTGAGTACAAAATTCATAAAATACACCCAAAAGTGTTCAGGAAGCAAAATCTTCGTTGTCCAGTGTTATCATGTAAGAAAACTAAAGAAGTGTGCTTGGTAGCCCAGTTGCAGAATCCAGAATCAGGAATTTGCTTTACTCCAGGAGCTTTTCTGATGTCGTCCTATGGAATAAAAACAGGCCCTTTGGCTCCACTCTTCCTTTCTGACCCAGGTGTACTGACCAAGTCCCATTTGGCTGCATTCATCGTTCCACTGAGCCCCTCAACATAAATGCTTCTGTTTTCTACATCCCGAGACGATAAGCATTCGTTGAAGACTTCAACAATGTCCTCTGGCTCACAACACAACCTACCAGTTTAATCCCTACCAGACATGACTCTCACGGTCTTACCTGAAACACCTTTTACCCAGAGAGTTCGATCTCCACCCAACCTGTCCCCAGAGCCCATCCTACTCTAGCATTCTCACTCCTCCCCATCATTTTTCCCTCTCCATCCACAGCCATCCTTGCCCTTTCTCCCCACCTTACCTCCTCCACCCCTCTGACCCCTCTCCCCTCCCCAGCTTCCCCCTTCCCTTTCTCCTACTGTTTCACCACCCCCTCATTCCCTACTCCTCCTTCCCCACTCCCTTCCTCCTCCTCCCTCCCACCCTCCCCTCACCCCATCACACCTCTCCCCCACCAATCATCTCCTCACTCTCCCCCAATCCAACCGTCCCTATCATTCCTCCCTCTCACCACACTCACCCTTCTCCTCACTCCCTCAATCCACCCCTCCTTCTCCCCACCACCCCTTCTCTCCACCCTCTCTTCACTCCCTCTCCATCCACATTCCCATCTCCCCCTCACAATCCTCATTTCCCCCCCACTCCCCTTCCCTCTCCCCACCGCCACCTTCTCTCCACCCTCCCCTCTCCCCACTGACCCCCTCCTTGCCCACTCTCCCATCCCTTCCTCCACCCTCTCCCCATCCCCTCTTCATACCTTCCTCTCCCCACCCTCTTCCCACACCCCCACCCCTCTCCCCTATACCCCCTTCCCACCCTCCCCTCCCATCTCTATCCCTCCTCACTCCCTTCCCCACCCTCACCCTCCACCCTCTCCTCACTTCCTCCCCATCCCTCTCCTCACTCCCTTCCCCCTCCTCTCCCACCCCCTCCACTCTCACTTACTCCCCATCTTCACCCTCTCCTTCCACCCCTCCCCACTCTCCCCTCCTCCCTCCACATCCCTCCCGTCCCCATTCTTCCCCTCCTCCATTCCTCTCTCCCTCCTCTCCTCACTCCCCCACCCTCTCTCCCCCCTTCTCCCATCCCCCTCCCTCGACATCCCCCACCCTCACCCTCTTCTCAGTCCTCAGACCCCCCCCCCACCCCGGGCCCGGTCAGGATACAGCATCAGCAGCCGGACCTCGCGTTCCTTTTGCTTCATTTTCTTCAGGATGCTGAGCAGCCCCATCACGCCACCGCCAATGGAGCCCCGCTGCACGCCCACCCCCGCTCGCCCCTCATTGGCTCCGGCCTCCACCGGCCACTTGCCCATGCTTCCTCCTGATTGATCAACGCCAACGTCCACGCCTTCCTTCCCTCCCACTGGCTGCAGCCGGCCACCTGGGCCTCGCCACTCCTCGCCCCGATTGGCTGCCCAGCCTGTCAATCAATCCTGAGCACTCTCCAGATAGGTCCACAGTCTTTTGGCACAACAAGAGGTAGGCGGCATGATTGAAAGGAACAGGATAGAGTTGAACCACAGCGCCACCTGCGCGATCTAGTCACTCACTCATCTGCAAGCCCTTGCTGCATTCCAGTAGCGCCAGGTAACCTGGACCAAAGTCTATACTGCAAAGTGGCAGAAGGAGTATTGCAACGAAATCACAGAGAGGATGCAGAAAGAGATTTTCTGGAAATAGCTGCAGGGGATGAAGGATTCAATTTATAGTCATGTTGTAGCAGTGGCTACACTGCTAACTGAAGGATCACACAACCAGGCGGGTTAAGTTCAGTGAGCAAAAACTGATTTATTGCAGCCTACCTGGCTGGTCTTATACTCCCAGCCCAGGCCTGGCTGAGAACCGTGCTGGGGGGCCCTTACGTCACTGGGGTGTCACATAAGCACGGGCTTCTGAGCCTGGCGCTGAGGTCGGGAGGAAACCCCCAATGGCGCCATTTTGGTTGGCTGCCCCACCGTGTGACAAGTGGGCCCGGTTCGCCTGCCTAATGGCGTACACCACAATGTAATAAAAACAGTCCAATGTTACACGGAATTTGCTTCTGTCTGCTGTAAGGCCCACAGATTCACCATCAGTAGAAATTGCCTGGACCACCTCTTACAGTCAGAGAAAGAGAAGCAAAAGAGAGCCCCCAAGTGTCCGTGGATTCGCCTCCAGCTCTCCCACTGCCAGAGTGCAGTCCAAACTGTCAGCAGCCTGAGCTCCAAACTTCAGACACAATCAGGAACCCTTCAGCGCCCTCAGCATCCTCTCACATCCCAGTTCTGATACCTGGTACCCCTTCAGCCAGTCTCCAGTGTGAATCCCTCAGCCGCAGTTGCCGGCAGCCTGTGTTCCTCAGCCGCAGAATGCCACCGTTATTACTGTCCCATGGGTCGTCACCTCTGTTTTTCCTTCTCAGACACAGGGTGGTCTCCCCATTTTCTGGTGCCCTGCACCAGTCCCCTGCTGCAACCCCTCGTGGCCGCTACCGATCATAGGCGCCGCCATCTTGGGTGGATCGCAGGATCTTAAATAAAACCACCATTGGCTCCTTTCATGGGCTGTTCAAAGTCTGCATGGAGCTGATGGCAGTCGGACTGGGTGGTTGGACCCCGCGGGAGCGTTGCCATTTTTTTCTCAGCTCCGGGGTTGGGCAGGAGAAACTGGGGTGACCTTGCCAAGTGTCTCTAGCATTTTGTGTGTAGTATACAGAACTGTTGTAGAGACTGAGCTGATGAATAAATGACCCAGATCAAAAAGCAGAAGGATGGGTAAGTAGGTTTGAGGTTGGAGGAGTTGTGGATGGAGCTGAAGGTTGTCGGAAGTTACCAAAGGTTATAAACAGGATGCAGAGTTGGGCAAAAAAAAGTTGCAGATGGAGTTCAATCCGGATGAGGGTGAGGTGATGCATTTTGGAAGGTCAAACCTGAATGCTGAGTACGCTGTGGACAAACAGGAACCTTGGGGTACAAATCCATACATCACTCAAGATTGTTG
This sequence comes from Narcine bancroftii, assembly GCF_036971445.1. Classification (NCBI taxonomy): domain Eukaryota; kingdom Metazoa; phylum Chordata; class Chondrichthyes; order Torpediniformes; family Narcinidae; genus Narcine; species Narcine bancroftii. The sequence goes on along the minus strand of NC_091476.1, from coordinate 61,608,943 downwards.
TGCAGGTTGATAAGTTAGTTAAGAAGACCTGTGGGATGCTGGGGTTCATTAGTCAGGGATTGAATTCAGAAGTTATGAGGTTATACTTTGTGAGATGTCTGAAGAGATTTGGGATGTCACCAAAGACACTCATAAACTTCTACAGGTGGACCATGGAGAGCATTCTGGTTGGTTGCATCACTGCCTGGGACAGAGGTGCCAACTCTCAAGACAAGAATACACTCCAGAGGGTTGTTAACTTGGTCTGCGGCATCACAGGCACCAGACTTCACTCCATCGAGGACATTGACATGAGGCAATGTCTTAAAAGAGCAGCCTCCATCCTCAAAGATCCCCAACACCCAAGCCATACCCTCTTCACTCTGCTGCCATTGGGAGAAAGGTCCAGGAGCCTGAAGACGACCACAGGGCAGCTTCTTCCCCGCTGCCA